>NC_135218.1:3957640-4117640 GCF_052324685.1 Brachyhypopomus gauderio
TACACACATCTCATACATACATCTCATACACACATCTCATACACACATTTCATACACATAGTTTCTTTGCAAATGGGTTCTGGCTTGTGATGTGAATTGTCCTTATAAAACGCAGGTGACATTTGGCCTCTTAGCAGAGCGTGATATTAGAGAACTCACACACTTACCACCCACTTCATTGGACACATTTATTTGGTAGAAGACATTCCAACGATTACAAGGTGACTCCGTTCCTCATTTGTTGCATTGTTAGACATCTTGCAAATTTTTACAAGACCAACCTGAACAATCAACCCAACATTAGCACTGACTTTTGCAAAATCTCCATCATCTCGTTCTCTATCGCAACACAACCGTGCCACCATGTCCGTGTGACTGCAGTGCTGAGAATGTCCCCAATGACAAATCAACACTGGTTCTGTGGTCCGAAACTGACCTTGATGAATGAGGTGGCCAGCACACTGCATGTGGAAACAGCTGGGCTAGACTATAAATGCAGCCTGTGTAAGGCTGAAGGTGTTGTAGTAGTGTAGGGGAAAGGTATCTCTAGTAAATTGTGTAAACTAAACACAAACCTCCATTAAGCTGCATTCTTCCAATTATAGTATTTTCTAATCATTTCAGGCTTTAGAGACTTTTCAAAAACCCTAAAAAATTGAAGGGGTTGTACTAATTTTATAAGGTATTTAAATTTGGGTTGTAACTAATATAAATATTTAAATTGTATATAAATATGTATACTAGATATATAATACATATACGCATAATAGTTCTATAATATAGATCAGCGGCTGTAACGGTCAGTGCACCGAAAGGTCACTATGACAATACTGCTATCTGGCGGAGTTGATCGAAAACGGGCGCATAACTCACGCTGTCGGACCCGTTACGCCACATGAACGTGGTTCTGCAGGCCGTGATGAAAAACGCGTAACCTGACCCACGTGATGCCGCGATCACGTGATCCACGGCTCTTACGTAACTGGCAGTTCTGTTTGGACCCCGGCACTGACGTCACGGCCGGCGCGTCACGTGACCGGGAGGTAATGGAGGCCGCGGTGTTTTGGTTAATGGACTAAAGATGGCACGATGCGGCGAACCCAGCGGCTTTCTCTCGCTTGCGGTCGATTCACGCCGAGATTAAGAATCACGAACGTTCATTAAATATAATAAAATAAAGGTAAGGTTTTATTGCGAACGAGAACTTCCCCCACAGACACCCCGTTGTTGTGCTAACACTGTTAGCTAGTTCGGCTAGCGGCCGGACGGGTTGAGTCGCCGGGAAACTGACGCGCTGTCATCGGCCAGCGGGCCGCGTCGAGGCGGCCTCGAAGGGCGCGACTAGCCGGACACTCGCGCTCGCGCTCCCCTCGCGCTGATCCCCTTCACGAGCTAACGGCCGCCGGCTACCATGACAACGGCGTACGTGGTCGTGTAGCTGGTTTGGCTAAACCGCAGCGTTCACCTCAGGAGCGGTTAGCCAGCCAGCCGGCCGGGCGGACAGGAGGAGATATACCGCCTTTAACTCGGTTATCTCTCCGTCCCGTTGGCCCCAGCCCCGTGTCGTTGTGTTAAGCTCATTAAAACGTGAGAAAACACCGTAACCTTATCCTAGCGGGCACGAAACTGGGCCCGTTTCGCCCGTTTCCCCTCAGATAATCTGTGGGTACTTGTTGGACTCTTGGTTCGTGGCTGAGGTGCTGAATAAATAATTACTTGAATTAAGGCCGTTAAAAGGGAAGTAACTATGTGAAAGCCAGTAAACAGGTGCTGACACCGAAATGCTCTGCCCAGATTTCATTAAAGAATCAGAATACTGTGGGAATTGTAGTTTGGTAAACAGTCAATATCAGATTAGTGGTTATCACACCTAAAGCGATATTAATCCTTGATTATATTCCATTTATGAACGCCTTAGGATTAAGGGTCGTCACTGTTTATAAGAATATGTGATTAAATTCTAATTACTTTGCTCCATCTTTCTGTTTTGACTGATTTTGTGACCAACCAATGTATAGTGTAGGGCAAGTGTATACTTTGGGTTAAATTTAACTCAGACCTAAAACATTTACTGTGTGGTTTTAATAATTATACGTTATATCTTAGTCATGACCCATTGAATTGTATTTTCGTTGTCATCGCAATATGAACATGTGCAGTAAAGATATCGGGGACTTATTCAAAAACTTTACTAAAATCTGTTCTGATCTTTGAGTATTTTTGCATAACTCTTGACTTTTTGTTCTCTTTAGTGAACTTTTCTATTCAGTGTCATCCGTTTAAACTTGTTCATTCAGTTACTCGTGTCTGCATCTTACTTTTTTTCCTGCATGTCCATGCCCTTGATATTGAATCATTGGGTATTCATGTGCGACTTGCTCAATAAAAGTGTCAATAAAAGTGTCTTTTTGAAATAATTTCTTTCTTTATTCAGTGCGAATGTTGGTAGTCTACCTGTTAACGCAGACTGACGGGATCTGTAAATCTACTTAAATATTTGTCATACCATCTTAGTTTTGAGCATTACCACACATCGCATGGTTATGTTTTTGTTTTTTTTTTATCAGAAACGTCTGAGCCCTGCTAGGTACAATGAAAGCACAGTTGCAGATAATAGGTGAGTTACAACCTGGACCAATACCTTTTATTCTGAAGCTTAACAACACTGTGATAAAGCTGTAATTCTAATTAGGATGTGTCCATCCACGTCCAATTCAAGGTCATCATTCTGTATATGTTTACATTGTTTCTGTTTGGTCATCAGTTCTGTCAGCAAAGCTGAAAGAGAACAAGAAGAACTGGTTTGGGCCCAGTCCATATGTGGAGGTGGCTGTGGATGGCCAGTCTAAAAAAACAGAGAAATGCACCAACACAAACAGTCCTAAATGGAAACAACCTCTTACTGTGTAAGTCTAATAGAGGAAGTTCTCAGTTTGAGTATGTCTACGATTCTTTTTACGTGCTGAAATGTTTGTTTGTTTATTTGTTTGTGTTTAATTTTTTTTGTTTTCGGTTGTTGTCTATGGTTATGCATTTAGGATTGTTACCCCCTTCAGCAAGTTAATTTTTCGTGTCTGGAGCCATCAGACTCTGAAGGCAGACATTTTGTTGGGAATGGCAACTTTAGAAGTCAGTGAGACACTCAAGTCCAATGACCTGAAGAGTAAGTGTTCTTTTTCACATATAGGAGTGAATATTTCCGTTGAAGAGTGAGAATTAGACTGCGCGCGCTCTGTGCATGTTAAATATTTCCTGCTTTACCAACAAGGATGGCAGGTGAATTGGCTTTAAGCACAAAGGTCCCTTTCAAAAACACAACACATGCTGGCCACATGACACTGGAAAAAAAATTTTAGTATGAAATGTAGCTTAGTATTAGAAGCCGCGCATTAGGCCAGTACTGCTAGAGAAAACATGGTGCCATAACGATTCACACTCAATATCCTTCTCCTAAATTCTGAATTCATATCCTGTGTGGTGACTGAGACAAAAAACGCAACAGAAGGAACATTTTGATTATTTAATGTGGCCATTGTGAATCAAAAAAGACAAGTCTGGCAGGATTTGAAGTGAAATATATTTTACTGCAGTGTCTGCAACAGGAAATTCATCTTGTGACCCAGTATGATTAATGTGGGATCTCTGTACCTGACCTCAAACAAGCAGCACCATAAGGGCTCCAGCTTACAGTCTTGACTTTAACATCTCTGCTGGCTCTTCCCCATGATGAATGTTTTAAGTTTTGTTTGTCTAAGTAGTGAGGTCAAAGTTACAAACTGTAGTACAGCTTTGAATTCTAACCAAGTGGCCTTGTGTGTCAGAAAGGCAATATGTAAACTGAATATATGAACTATGTATTTGTCATCTAGGATGATAGAATCTATATATCTCAGGACAACAAAAATTTAGCTTTACACCAACGACCATGTTTTATTAGTGCTTTACCAAGACGGGATTCATTCTCGTTCTTGACTTCCTCGCTCACATACGTCCTCCCTAATGTCGCTCTCCTCCTGTCTCAGTTTGTGAGGTGGTGTGCACTCTGCCACTGAGCGCAGACAGGGACAGCAGCGACGTGGTGGGCGATCTGTCCGTGTGTTTGGACGGAATGCAGGTGGATCCAGAAACCTTTGCTTCGGAGGAACAAAAACTCAGTGAGGCGTCTCTTTCGTAACCATACATGTGTCTCCAGGCATTTCTTCCTCAAACACAGCCTAGCTCCAAACCACCGTACAGGGGTGTTCACACGACGCCATTTCAAACGCTCCTAAGGTCCCTCCGTCGCTCGCTTGTCTACGGAGCAGCGCGTATCGGGACCGATGACCGACCGTCTTTAAATTAAGCTGTTAACTTAACAAATGTCAGTGTCTGTACCATGCATCATCCACCACTGACCAATCCAGATTGAGGATGTATCGCCAGTCGTCATCCAAAATTTGGGGGACATGCTAGTTTCTGTCCACCTCAAGTGGTACAATGCTCTAAATCAAAGATGACCATATCTGAATGTGAAAAAATAACCTAAGTCTGTGTAATTTTCCAAGTGTTTATTGGCTGCCTTGTTCTTTTTGACATTTGCCAAACTTTTACTGTGTAGTGTTTACAAATTCGGCACTGCCCACACATGGTGTTTAACAAGGCACCTAGTGAACGGCCCCTAAAGAATGTTTCACACTCGTATCGCACCAAATCCCATTTGCAGCATTTGTGAGAGCACAAGAGAGCACTGCATGGATTAACGGTGCCTCTTTTTCTCCTAATCCTAGACGCTGTTCCGAACGGAGAGTCCAGGCTGAATGGGGATGTGGCTGGGAGGTGTGATTGCTTTTTGCTACTTCTTTATCAGCCAATGTTTGCTAAAAGTTAATCCACGTATGGAGCTTGTATAAACCATCTTGTCACACATATTGTGTGTGTGTGTGTGTGTGTCAGTGTCCGATCGAGTCGAGACTCCTCCCCCTCCAGTGACATTGCTGATGATCCTTCACTGCCCAATGGTCACGCTGTGGGCAGCAGAGGGTCTCCGTCTCCTTCAGCAGGGGCTCTGCGCCCTCCGCGACCCCCCAGGCCCCAGCGGCCACCCCCAGCCTCACCTCAGAGACCCTCCTCCTCTATAGGTGAGTGAGGGCTCTCGGAGGTGGAGTCACCCGTTTGCTTCTGCCTGTTCCAACTGTTTAATTAAACCACTAATATCAAAAGAGTGGGAGCCCTTAACTGGTACATGTACATCCACTGATATGTATATAAGCAGTTTTGAAGAATCTATTCCTATTGCCTGTCAGGTGAAGCCCTTTGGCTTTGATTTGGATTTTGAGCCCCTCACTCTGATTTTTCTGCATGTGTGTTTCTGTGTTTTTGGGTCCATGAACCATTTTCTCCTTTCCCTCAGCCTCCTCGCCCGGTTCCACTCCCTCCCACGGCAGCTGTGCTCCGAGTCCAGAAACATCTCCGCGCATCTGTGTGAGCAGGGAGCCGGAGAGCCAGGCCCCCACCACGGGCTCCACCTCGGGCTCGGGCCAGACCCTCAGGGTGAGCCCCACTCTCCACAGAATGAACCCCATCAACACGGGTCCGCTTCCGCCTGGGTGAGTCTTTCTGATTTTCATTCATACCACACTGTTCCATGTCCATCGCATTTTGTGATTATTTAAAAGATGTAGGCTTTGTTTATTTTTGATAGTAATATTTGCTATTGATTCCAGTTTACTCCCAAATCCTAACTTGTTTGGGTAAATTCCGTTTAATCTGGATGTCTATCATCTGATTTGATTTTCATGTTTTGAAAATCTGACATGGTAGCTGGGAGCAGAGAGTGGATCAGAACGGTCGAGTGTACTTTGTGGATCACATTGAGAAGAGGACCACATGGGAGAGACCAGAACCGTTGCCTCCTGGGTAGCGTAGTCCTTCAAAAAGGGTTTTAGAATCTAGCTTTAGTATTTGTCCACACAATCTGGATGAATGCGAAAAGGGAAAAATGGAAGTGTATAGAATAAATGTAGTTATATAATAATACTGTCATAACTGCAGTGTGTTGAGTGACCGCTCACCAAAAGCTCGCTGTCGTGTGGTAGCTGGGAGCGGCGTGTGGACCCGATGGGCCGGGTGTACTACGTGGATCACATCAGCCGCACCACCACGTGGCAGAGACCCACGGCAGAGTCGGTCCGGAACTACGAGGAGTGGCAGAACCAGCGTAGCCAGCTGCAAGGAGCCATGCACCTGTTCAACCAGAGGTTCATCTACGGGGTTAGTGCACCCACACCTTCTACACCCCGACCGCTGCTGTGTTTGTCCGTCTCTGGTGACCCGTCTGCCCGTCATCTCCCCAACCCCCCCTTCATTCTCTCTCTTTCTTCTTCTCTCTCTCTTCAGCTCCAGGATCAGCTAGCACCAACTGCTACTAAAGAGTTTGATCCATTGGGACCGTTGCCACAGGGATGGGGTGAGACTGTCACATGACACATTTTCAGCCAATTAACTTCCTTTCCCGTCAAAATACGCATTTGTGTAAATTGTGCGAAGCATGACGTTCTAAAAGGTTTATGTTCAGGAAGTAGCCAGTGATGTTTATCTGCATGCGCTTCACACACTCTGTCCGTGTGTGTTGACCCATTTCCCCTACAGAGAAGCGGACTGACAGTAATGGGAGGATGTACTTCGTCCATCATCCTACGAGAACAACACAGTGGGAGGACCCTCGCACTCAAGGGTACAACATGGAGCACTCGATAAAATACACGCTTAATGGAGCCATATAGACGCCCTCAGAATGGAGCAAACACTATATCCTTAATGTGTGTGTGTGTGTGTGTGGTTAAGACTGCTGAATGAGAAGCCTTTGCCTGAAGGTTGGGAGATGAGGTTTACGGTGGATGGGATTCCGTACTTTGTTGACCACAACAGAAGAACAACCACCTACATTGACCCTCGCACTGGCAAATCTTCACTGTGAGCACTCCACTCCTACTACAGCAATAACCATTTGTCTCTATAGCACCTTTAAAAGAACGTTTTCAGAGTGTTTAAGTTCATGAAGAAAATGGGGGGGCATGAAAAGATCAAACAGATAAACTAAACAGCCTATTGTTTTGCTGTGTGGGACAAATTGATCTTACGTTATTTTTGCATCTTATTTTGAATGATGGTGCTACGGTGCTGAAAATCACACATTACCTTAAGAAAGTTTTGGCGTTCCAGTCATTATTTCCAAATTACAAAGGTACAAATGTGCTTCAGTTGTAACCGAGTTGCTGAACTGCAGTAGGGCTGTTTCAGCAACGCTGATGAATGCGCAAATGTGACTTGAACTATTTGACATTTTGCAAAGATTCAGAGAAAGCATGTTCTTTTATACAGTAGTAGAGAGGTAAGTTCTCTTCATAATGCATTTTGGTATGGATGTATATTAAGCATATGTTGTAGGTATACGGTAATTTGGTCATTTGCATTAAGTAATCAGTGCTAATGTGAAGCTCCATTCTTGTGCTGTGTTCTTGTGTTGTATATTCAACCTTGTTCTTGGACTGTAGGGTCAGATTATCTCTAATCCACGCTTCCCTTCATGCGGCAAGGGGCAGTGTTGGTCTGTGGGAGACAAACACCTCTCTTAAATTCAACTTTGGGAGGGCTAGAATTACCTGGGTTCCCAGGAACATAATTTGTGGTTTATTTATCTTTTTATTACCTGCTCTCCTGTATGGTCGTCCTTGAAAGTCCTGAAAACAAACGATTGTTAAGAAACCGAAGAACCCGAGCCTTTCTTCGGCGCTTCCAGAAAGCTGCTTGATTGGCTGGCAGTCTTTCTGTACGTCTTTTGTTCCTGGCCTTCCCAGACTGAGAGGGCTCCAGTCCCACGTTCCTTATCCAAGTGTCCTTGTGCTAGCGCGTTATCTGTGTGTGAATGTGTAGGTGTGTAAGTGTGCTGATGGAGACCGGCGTGCATGGACACCAAGACTGTGGTGATGTTTTCCTTCGCCCTGTAGAGAGGCCTACAGGTGCTGTGTCCCCGCGTGGCTGTCCTCACAAAGGGCTGGTCTTCTCATTCTGGACCATGTCCACGCAACACGATTCACTGTGTTCGGCTTTTTTTGCAACTTTTATGTGCACAAATTGCCCCCAGGAAATGATTTTTTTGTGGATTTTTTTCTCACAAAAAATTGTTTGAAGTTTTTATGTAAAGCACATATAAACCTTTTTTTTAAATCAGTTTGGTAAAACTGTATATTGCCAATGATATCGGTTAGACATGTATGGGCAGACTGGACAATGTTAGCAGTCTTATACATTGTGGAAAAATACTTTTAACCTTTTCAGATTTATTATGGTCAGTACATGTTCTTAGTTCTAAGTTTCCCCCCTTTGCTTGGCTCACAGTGAGAACGGACCTCAGATCACTTACGTGCGTGATTTCAAAGCCAAAGTTCACTATTTCCGCTTCTGGTGTCAGGTATGTTCTAAATACTCCACTGAGGTCAATTGAGTTTCATACTGTTAATTTGCACGAGTAATGTGTGAGATTCATGATTCCTTATTTGTTGCTATTTGTATTTTGTTTTTGCTCCACCACAGCAACTGTCAAAGCCTCAGCACATCAAAATCCACGTCAATCGCAAGACACTGTTTGAGGACTCCTTTCAGCAGGTCAGAGGAAGGCTACGTAAAAGCTGAATTAGCAGTACTTTAATGTTGATTCCTGAAAGCTGAAAAACCCAAAGATTTTTCTTTGGATTTAAAATTCCTATTAAAAAGTTAGAATGACTCCTATTTCAAAGTTACAATTTTTTTAGATCATGAGCTTCCACCCCCAAGATTTGAGGCGGAGACTGTGGGTCATCTTTCCGGGAGAGGAGGGGCTAGATTATGGAGGCGTGGCTAGGTATGTTGCATGTAATCTCGGGTACACGTGATCTATATGACCATTTTGTAATTCAGGATTTTTTTGTCTACACATATCTTTTTAAGTTAGTGCTGCAGATTTCAGTAATATAAATGTATATTTATATTACTGTTTTATAAACATATAAACGTATTTAATGAATGACCGTATGTTGACCTATGTGTTACAGGGAATGGTTTTTCCTGCTGTCTCATGAGGTTCTGAACCCCATGTACTGTCTTTTTGAGTATGCGGGCAAAGACAACTACTGTCTGCAGATCAACCCCGCCTCCTCCATCAACCCAGATCATCTCAAATACTTCAAGTTTATCGGACGATTCATTGCCATGGTACTCAAAGTTTCACATTGTTGTGCAAGCTTTAACCAGTGAAGCAGTAAATTGAGTAACTGTTTAGAATAGCACGGATATCTCCAACGATGACCACTAAGACGTGAACCTAAAAGTATTGGGAATGAACAGCTAGTCCTGGGGGGGGGGGGGGGGGGGGGGGGGGGGGAATTTCCCTCTACTAATCGTAGTAACTCTTGATCAACAGACTGCAGTTGGATCTGTTTAATCTGTCTCTCAGTGTGTGTGTGTGTGTGTGTGTGTGTGGGATGAGTTTGCTTGCTTCATTCAGCTGTGCATATTTTCTCCCAGGCTCTGTTTCACGGGAAGTTCATAGACACCGGCTTCTCTCTGCCCTTCTATAAACGAATACTAAGCAAGCCTTTGTCTCTCAAAGACCTGGAGTCCATTGACCCCGAGTTCTACAATTCCCTCATTTGGATCAAGTAAGTGACACCTATGACAATGGATCTGGTGTTGGTGTTTATGATTATGGTTGTGTGGGTCATGCAGAAAAGTAGAGGGGCCGACTGGAAACGTTTAACGATAAGGATGTGAGGTTGATGGAATAAAGACAAAACAGTCTTTAAAGGACAGGGTTGAGATGGTTTGAGATAATTATTCAGTGTTTTATGAAAACATTTGCACCGAATAACGTGGAGAATTGTGCGTGCTAGAGACTTTTTCTGATGATGGAAACAATATAGTGTATCACAAATGTCAGTTACAAGATGATTCACATCAGAGTTGCTGAAATGCACTTCACATTTGCTTTATTTTAACATTTCTTGTGCTGTAACTAAAACCATTGTGCAGACATCACCGTTTTGCCTAGGAAGTGTTTTTTGGGGAAATTGAGAGGTTCCCAATCTCACAGTTCCACATGGTTATTGTGAGCAGTTAACATAAACAGAGATGAAGGCAGTGTGAGCACAGAGCGTTTCTTTGATCTTGCTCATATGAACTTTCCTGTCATAACCTCTAGTGTTGCGGGGCTAAAACAGCTTCTCTGGAATAATAGTATTTATGTCTTGTCCGGTTGTACAGAAGAGCTGCTAAGTGTTGATTAGAAGTTTGTTCAACCTTTAGAAGTTTGAGTCACAAATTTTCTACCCCCACTGCAGCTATCTGAATAATGTGGAGGTAATTACTGTAGTGAGATTACATTTGTATATATTGTGATTGTATATATTTGTGCTGAAGAAAAAAAAACTTGCAGTTGGATCGCAATAACTTGAAGAAATATGTGTTTGCTAGCTGGTGAACTTCAGCCTTATAAGTATTCCAGGGCCAATATGGCAGTATTGATTTTTTTTATTTTATTATATAACAACCCAAATAGGTTGCATGCGTATAGCCATCTTTAAGAAGGCACAGTCTGGGAGAACAGGAGAGGGTGTTTGTACTCGCAGAATGGGCCTTTAATTCAGGAAAGGGGACCGATACCCAGTTAGACCTTTTAATGAAGAACCAACAATCAGAGTGTCAGAATAACCCCCACTACAGGCACTCTGCAAGCAAGAAACGATTTCACCTTGCATTAATTCCAGGCGTTTTGACATTTTGTCTCAATGTTGTAAGACACTAAAAATGAGAATCTTAAGGGTATTAAAAGAAGAGGAACAGCCTAAACATGACTCACAGCAGAGCTTCTAGCCTTTAGTCCACTGTTTTTACAATATCAGTGTCTGAAGATGTTGAGACAAAATGGTGACCAAGAAAGTGAAACACTGCCTGCGTATAATGGGACTCTTCACTGCCTCCCCTTTACTGTAAACAACATACTAGTGTATCTGGGAACAATGTTAGACATTGGGTGGGTGGGGGGGGTACCCTTCAGTAGTGATGTCCACCGGGTTGTGTTCTGTGCCGTCATGGGCCCAGGTTGCCCTCAGTGGAACAACGTCCCCGTTCACACAGCACACAAGACTTGAGATCACACCGCCAGCTCCGTCTGTTGTCTCTAGCTTTACTCCACCCACCGGTGTCCTCCTTCGCAAACCTCCCTACAGACAAGCCTCCGTCATCGTAACAAACGCGTGGGTTTCTCGTCTAATGAGACTGGATCTCACTGGAGCTTCGCCACGTATCTGAGCGAGGCAGTAACGTCCAGATGAAGCATCCAGATGTGTGTGACATTCACAGCAGCTAGGGGACAAAGCAGCCGCATTTGCACATTTCAAAGTGTCCGAAAAAAAGATCTCCAAGAAAAGCGGCTTTGCCTCGTTGAGATTTTAATGTATGCAAGAAAAAACAAAACAAATCCTGAGGTGTTATGCGAGAGATGAGGTTTAAGACGAGGCATGATAAAGGCGCATGTTTTACAGAGAAGCAGAGGCCAGGCTGCACTGCCTTTTAACAAGTGTTCTTTAGTGCACTGTTTGCCATTTTTAATCTCCCCTGTCGGTAATGATTCCACTTATGCAACGGCTTTCGACTCACAGGGAGAATAACTTGGAGGAGTGTGGGCTGGAGATGTATTTCTCAGTGGACAAGGAGATCTTGGGTGAAGTCACCACTCATGAGTTGAAACCAGACGGAGGGAACATTCTGGTAACTGAAGAAAATAAGGAGGAATATATCAGGTAAGAGCTCGCAGGACTTATTGTGTCTTGATGTAAAGCACCTATGACCCATGCATACTTGAGGGCACTTCGCTGAAGTGTAAGTGTAAGTGTAAGTGTGTGTGTGTGTGTGTGTGTGTGTGTGTGTGTGTGTGTGTGTGTGTGTGTGTGTGTGTGTGTGTGTGTGTGTGTGTGTGTGTGTGTTCAGACTGGTGGCGGAATGGAGGCTCTCCAGAGGGGTTGAGGAGCAGACTCAAGCGTTCTTTGAAGGCTTTAATGAAGTCTTGCCCCAGCAGTATCTGCAGTACTTTGATGCCAAGGAGCTGGAGGTACCGAGCGTTACACCAGAGCTCAGCCATTATTCATGAACATCTTAACGCGGCACAATATCGAAAGGTTTCTTCTAACGCCACTCTAGTTTACGCCAGCGGCCAGTCGTGCGTGCCGGGCGAGCGTTTCTTCACGCTCCCGTGTTTTGTGACGTGGTGGATCTTCTGGGGGTTTCTGCGTTTGGCAGGTCATGCTGTGTGGGATGCAGGAGATCGATCTGGCGGACTGGCAGAGGAGCACCATCTACAGACACTACACCCGCAGCAGCAAGCAGATCGTCTGGTTCTGGCAGGTGAGGCCACAGACTGGGTCCTGGAGTCAGGCCCGCTCCGCCCCACCCTTACACGCCTTTCACGTGAAACGGAAATCGCTGATCCTAGGTCAGCTCTCGCGTGCCCAGCCCTCTTTAATTGCTCCGATGCCACCGAGCGCTCGCGTTTCCTTTTCACTATTTATAACACCGTGCACTCGGTACTGATGGGGCATCATGGTGATGCGTATTCACGCTCCAACTCTTCTGCTGCCGTCTGGCGTAGTTTGTGAAGGAGATGGACAACGAGAAGAGGATGCGTCTGCTCCAGTTCGTCACCGGCACCTGCAGACTCCCCGTCGGAGGCTTCACCGACCTCATGGGTATTTACGCCCCTCCCACACGTTGCTTTCCTGCTGCGGGGGGAGTGATGGCTTTAGGCTAGGAAGGACGTGCATGCTCTGTCCCACGGCTTGCAATCCCTACAGTTGATCAAAAACAGTGTCCCCTACATCATTTGTTCTCAGAAACCCAAAACGAACGCTCTTGTATTTGTGTAACAGGTAGCAACGGGCCTCAGAAGTTCTGTATCGAGAAGGTGGGCAAGGAGAACTGGCTTCCCCGGAGCCACACATGGTGAGGTTACCAGACGAGCTCCTCTTAACCCAGAAGGGATTAGTCCTTCTACACAACTGCAGAAGGCATTTATAATAGAGCTCTAGCTTCTCTCAGACGCCTCTTTTAATTCGTAGTCTGTCCATTTTAGAGTTCCTGATTCCAACCAAAGTTCCGAAGTGTTCATAGCGTGGCCTTTTGATGTTAACCCAAGTCCCGCCCCCTTTTTAAAATTTTTTCGTTTATTATTAAGCTTCAACCGATTGGATCTGCCACCGTACAAGAGCTACGAGCAGCTGAAAGAGAAGCTGATGTTCGCCATCGAGGAGACGGAGGGCTTCGGCCAAGAGTGACGCACACGGGCGCACGCACACGCTTGGCACAGGCTTGGCACACGCTTGGCACAGGCTGCTGTTATTAGCACGCGTCCTTGGCGGCAGAGTTTACATGCCGGTCTTGCCTGAGAGAATGTGGCTAATTGACAAAGGAGAGAGCTGTGTGTGCAAGTGAGGGAGGAGAAGACTTTCTGAGAGCTCCGCCCCCTTTTCCTTTCCCTAGGCTCACGTCCCCACCCCCTTTTCCCCACATGCCGCTCAGAGTTTGCCCCCTTACTTACGGTCATGCTGCCTTAGTTGGTCATCTATGCACCAGAATGAAGATGAACCCAAGCCTGTCTGAATACATCCATAGGCTATGCACACTACTCTCTGGTTTGCTGGGTTCACTGTAGTATTTAGACTGTTCACTCCTTTTCTGACTTTAACCTCGTACGCGCATCATTTCCTCTCTTGCGTTTACCGGTCTAGCAGAGCGAGCAGTAGAAGACCTCTGTGTAAGATTGTGTATTGCCTGTGTTTGAGCTCTACTGTATGCACGAGTGTGCATATGTAGTTCACGGCCTCAGACAATGAGCTAGCTCTCTCCATCAACATGTAGGATGACCTGAATGTGATCAGAATTTCAATTCCACTTATGATTTTAACCCCTTACGAAGCACTTTGAGAGAGAGGAGTGTTCAGCTTAACTCGGAGCAAGGTGTTGGCTTAAAATAACAGGATTTCTTTGCGACTGGAATTAATCTTCCCATTACTGCTAAAGTTAAAGCGTGTTCTTAATGCAAGGCAGACGATTGTTTTTTAGACAACCAATAATGCCAAAGAGGAGAAGTCTGGGTGCGCCGGTGCGATTCAGGTTTACCAATGTCACAAATTTTGTGCACACCCAAATATCTTTGTGAGAAAGTTCCAAAAAGGATCTCAAACTGAAATAGAAGGCAGCACATGCCTTTAAAGCAGTGTGTGATGTTGCTGCACTAGGAGGTTATTACCGTACGGGCACAGAAAAACCTTCCCCAGTCCATGGGAGCACCTTAAATGAGTAAAAAAAAAGTTACCTTCTTGTGACGGGCAGGTTGCTTATTCAGGTTTGTATACCCTTAATGTTCAATGTGAGCCAGTTTTTTTTTTTCCTTTTAATGGGAGTTGGAGGCACTTGTCACTTTGGGGTTAAGGCTAGTTATTGTGACTGAGCAGTTTTAGATAACTACAAAACTGTGATGAAAAGCTCTGTCCCTTTAAAGCCCTTTAGTTTAGGAAACAGTGGTTGGATAAAATCACAATAGCATGAAGGGGATTTTAACTTGACCGTACTGAACTGATGGAGCATTTCAAGTCTACTCCTGCTGAAAGGTGCTTTCTGTTTCTTTAAAAAAAAAATTTCCCCCAAGGAGAATTATGTAGTGGTGTTGAAGCGATTCTTTAACTTGGAGTTATATTTGACGCTTTGGAATTGGCCTTGTTCTGGGAAATGCAATGTACGTTGTATGTGTGAACTGTTATAGGACTGTATAGAATTTACTCTCGAACATTCTAACCACTGTTTTAAAAAAACATGGTGAAGTTCATCTTCAGTGATTTTGTTGAAGGGGGATCCTTCCATATTTTACAACAAATTGTTCAATTTCCATATTATACTGCAGCTAGTGTAATGCTGGCTCTAAAAATTTAATAAGCAAAAAGACGAAGCTGATTTTTTGTTCATGGAAACTTTTGAATACCTTATTCAGCTTGGTTCCCTGAAACACAGGCTTTTATGATTGAGTTGTACTGTTTTCTTTTTCCCTCAACTGAACGTCCCTATAAAATATTGTCAATTTCTGAGAGGACAACTTATAAAATGTACTACAGCTCCAACATCTTGTCTTTGATGAAACTGATAAATGATTGAACAGTTCAGCAATATGTACTTCCTGTGCTGCATACTACATTAATACATCTCGTATCAATGAGTTGAAAAATGAGAAAACGATGCTGTGACATTGAGTCAAATACTCTTAAAACGGCTGTAAAATTGTTTTTTGTTCTGTATGTGATGGCGGATGTATTTTGCAAAAGCAGTAGTGCTAGTTTTAAAAGACCCGTTGGTTCTGACAGCCATTGTACGTTTTGAGAATAGCCCTTATTTTAAAGAAATGTATGAAAGTGAATGAGAGAAACTAACAGCTTGATGCACAAGTAACTTTCCAATGTACCGATTTACTTTCTCAGTAGTCCTTGATTTGAGTCCCTTTCCCAAACTGCAGATATACATATCAACACTGACACAGTCTACTGTGATATGATATTGATCAGGCTGTCCTGGGCTTTATGACTAAGATGATTTGATGGGCACATTGTGGTACAACATGATGTGCTCCACTTCCTGTGCGAATGCTTGCCGTCTTCCCCACCGCAGCATGCATTATCTCGAGGCACTTTTGTCAGAACAATGATGTAATAATTAGAAATGGACAACTAATGCTCAGAGCTCCAGTATCCCCCGCCCAGTCAATTTAATCGCGTCTTAAAACCATTTGTAGGAATGAACGTGTAAGCAAAGGTGTCTGATTCACCTCTTTATTTTCTTATCTAACAAATGCATTGTAAATCATAACAATTAGCTTAAAATGTCTTTTAAAAAGTGGGATTTAATGTTTTGACTGAATTTTATTTTTCTTATGTGGATGTGTACAGTTAGATGATTCTTGTCAAGATTCTCAATTGAACTGAAGAAATAAATATATAATGCATCAATTGTTCTGGTCATGTCACTGACTGGTGATCAGCTTCTAATCTGCATATGTTGTAATTGATTAGTTTTTTACAACTGCTAACATGCATTTATCCAATCTGTAGTCATATTGTCAAAACTCTAAACACAGTGAACACAACATCAGTCTTCAGTGGCTATACAATTAGTACAATTCATGTTGCTTTTGCACAAAATGCATTCATTTAACATGTTTCTATAATGCGTACATTTTCTATACACACAAGGTTACCCAATAACAAAATTCTGGATCATTTCTGGCGTATTTACAATTGCTTGCACACAGCATGTCAAAAATTAAAACCTAAGGTTCAAAACCTTAAATATTATATAAAATGCAAAGTTCTGCAAAAACAAAGGCAGCTGAAAAGCTATTACTGTAATACATATTTTTTGCACATATAGGTCAAAGAAATAAAATGAAGTACAGTAATGTACCGGGTCAGAGAGGAGCAAATATAACAATTTGTCCTGCAATCTCAAGTGCTGGTTTGGTCCTTCACAAATGCCAGATTGGTCCCTATAACGGTGACCTCCATCTTTTGTTTTTGAATGAACTCTACCAACAACTGGTTCCAGAAGCAGAAATGGAACATGTGGGAGGAAACATGAGGACATCTGTGATGGGACGATGTAGCATTCTGTCATTTTCATGTCATCACAAACTGGTTTATAGACCATCCAAGAGTGATGTCCCTTTTCCTCCCGCCCTACTCGCCTTTCCTCAACCCCACTAAGGAACTTTTTTCAGTCTAGAGGTGGAAGGTGTATGATCATCGGCCCCATGACCAAATGTCCCTCCTAGATGCAATAGATCCCGGCTGCAGAGACATTTCAGCTGAAGACTGCCAGGGGTGAATAAGGCATATTAAGCTTTTCTTTCCCAGGTGCATGGCAAGGACCAACATCAGATGTGATGAGGATGAAAACATGTGGCCAACTGCTGAAGACCGTTCAGATTACACGTAACAAGACGTATCCTGTTTTTTCCCCCTTGTGTGGCTTTTTTTTTTTTTTTTTTGTATATGTGTATTTTTACACATATGGGACCATGGCTAATTATGTTTACAATTACGGTAAAATAATTTTTTGGGTTAGGCTACGATTTACAGTAATGTCCCTAATACAGTAAAATATAACCTTTTCTACAAAACTGTTACTCCTTTTTTGTCTAATCTACATTCCATATAGTACCTAACAGTAAATATCACTCATTGTGTAGACAGTATGTTGCCAAAAATGCACACATTTGGGAAAAAAAAAGTCCAAATGAAGCGGATTACAGTAAAAATGAACTGACTAAGGAAACAGATGTTACTGTAAAATGTTTGTTGTTTGCTGTGAGAGAGTAAAATATTACATGTAATACTGTTTCTGTATTGCCATCAAATGTTAGTTTTTTGACAGTAGTTGTGCAGTGATTGACTATGTTCATCTCGAATAGAGAATCTGTGCTAGTGTTTGAAAGAATGATTGGATACTGAACCTGGTTTGCTGTGTTATAACAAAGTTGGTGTATAAAGAAAAAACTTTGCGTTGTGAAATGCAGAGTTGGTATTTAGTTAAGAAAATGTGCTTTTGAACAAAATATTAACTATTTGGCTATTTGTA
The DNA here is from genome assembly GCF_052324685.1 of Brachyhypopomus gauderio. NCBI lineage: Eukaryota > Metazoa > Chordata > Actinopteri > Gymnotiformes > Hypopomidae > Brachyhypopomus > Brachyhypopomus gauderio. The sequence continues at coordinate 3,975,326 of NC_135218.1, forward strand.
TGAGGTACAGTGGGGAAAATAAGTATTTAGTCAGTCACCAATTGTGCAAGTTCTCCCACTTAAAAAGATGAGAGAGGCCGGTAATTGACATCATAGGTAGACCTCAAATATGAGAGACAAAATGTGAAAAAAAAATTGAGAAAATCATTTTGTCTGACTTTTAAAGAATTTATTTGCAAATAATTGTGGAAAATAAGTATTTGGTCAATAACAAAAGTTCATCTCAATACTTTGTTGTATATTCTCTGTTGGCAATGACAGAGGTCAAACGTTTTCTGTAAGTCTTCACAAGGTTGGCACACACTGTTGCTGGTATGTTGGCCCATTCCTCCATGCAGATCTCCTCTAGAGCAGTGATGTTTTGGGTCTGTCAGTGGGCAACACAGACTTTTAACTCCCTCCAAAGGTTTTCGATGGGGTTGAGATCGGGAGACTGGCTAGGCCACTCCAGGACTTTGAAATGTTTCTTACGAAGCCACTCCTTTGTTGCCCTGGCAGTGTGCTTGGGATCATTGTCATGCTGAAAGACCCAGCCACGTTTCATCTTCATTGCCCTTGCTGATGGAAGTAGGTTTGCACCCAAAATCTCACAATACATGGCCCCATTCATTCTTTCATGTACACGGACCACGGATCATCTCTGCATGGACTTTGCAGATAAACAGCCCCAAAGCATGATGTTGCCACCCCCATGCTTTACAGTTGGTATGGTGTTCTTTGGATGCAACTCAGCATTCACTGTCCTACAAACACGACGAGTTGTGTTTTTACCAAATAGTTCTACTTTGGTTTCATCTGACCATACGACATTCTCCCAATTGTTACGGCTCCTTGAGAAGACTTCAGGTTTCTCATTAGTAACCTGATTGGATTCTTTCCAACACCTGGAGACGGACCAACTGCCCAATGGGAGTAGGGGAGAGTGGGGTGATTTGTGCCAGGGGGGAAGTTGTGCCATCCCCTGTTTCTAGGGAACCAGAGAAGAAATTGGTTATGTGACCATTAATTTTTGAAAAAACATTCATTTTACTCATCCTGCAAAGAAGAGAGCCTCATTGCATAAGAGGAAAGCACTTTTAAGTTCAAAAAACTGTTTTTTGCCTTTCAAAGTAAAATTCCTATGATCAAGGATTTTTGATTGTTGTGTCCAAACAGTTATAGAGAAGTATGAAAACATTTTACACATGTTTTAGTACTTTGGTAAGCTACACTATGAGTCTATGCAGCTAGCATGATGTTAGCCCAAAACTACTGGATGATGCATTTTTTCCCAAATGGTGGGGTTGGGGTGATTTGTGCCATAGGGCCTGGGGTAAGTTGTGCCAGTGGCACAACTCACACCCACTTATGAATATTTTAAACATATTGTTTTTTTTGTAGTTGTACATTGTATTCTTATATTTAATCACTTAAACTATGTGACATTCTTAATTTTAGACCCAAAATAGAAATAGACCATCATGCCACGGAGTTATAAGAGGAAGACATGCAGGGCTTCCACTCCTCTAGAGGACATGGACAGAGTAGTGAAGAGGTGGAGAAGGGAAGTCTATTGGTCAGGTGGCGAGGGAGATGAGCATATGCAGGATGTCATTAAAGTAAAACATGGAGAAGAAAAAGATAGATGGAAAAGAAATAGGATATAAAAGAACTGGACTTATTTAAAGCGTATAGCTTCAACTTATGCAAATGTAAATGTAAACTGCAATGGATCAATAAGGGAAAAATTAAGATATATGCTAATTATGCTAAAAAAAACGTAATATTTGCTACTGTTTTTGTTTCATTTTGAACTGAACTTTGTTCTGAAGTGTTAGGCCTTGTTTAAGAAAATTTATCTTTTGTGTGCTCATGTGGCACAATAGGCTTGTAGAAAATTAGCCTTTGATGTTGTAAAGTAACTTTAAATAAACCTTAAATTAGTAATTTTGTATTGAATTTGTCTAGCTTTTATATAGCATTCCAGTTCTTGAGATCAAAATATATTATTTTACTTCAGTAATCAATGGCACAATTTACCCCAATGTATTCTCTCCAATGGCACAACTTACCCCGCACTGGGGGCAAGTTGTGCCACGAGACCACTTTTTTTCAAAAAGCTGTATTTCCTAAATACTATATTTCACATCCAAAGTGACTGATTCCAGGGATGCCCCACACCCTGAAATATATGTACATATTTTAGTTGGACTGCTATATATTTTAGCATTACTGTCACAGTCTCACTTTAAAGTCACTTTAAGTAAAAACTGGCACAACTCACCCCACTCTCCCCTACTGTTGGAAGAATACCGGAGGCGGAGCGTTGGCCTTAAGAGACTACCGCCGGCCTGCGAGAGGGAGAGCTGCTTTTGGGCCTTAACCCTGTAAAACCTGTTTGGGTTATAATATATCACATTGATGCTATGTAGGTAAACTGGTCAGGTAAGATGGGGCGCCCTGTACATTGTACAGCACTGTTAGAGTAACATTGTTGGGTTTCACTAGGAAAGGGGCCGGGCACTACTTGTGTATGTTTGTTTTACTTATTTTGTAGGTAAGTTTAGTTAGGAGATTTTTGGTTTGTTCTGTTAGGGGGTTAGAGGTATGATAGGAGAGTTTTTCTTACTGTTTTTGTTTGATTCTTTTCTTGAGTGTCGCTCTTGCCCAGTTATGTTACTGATCATATGAGTGTTAGTCATTGAATAAAAGTTTTTATTGGCATTTGATCAGTGGTGTCCGAATATTGGCTTCCATTTTATACATTCACCACGTTCCATGTTGCTGTTCCTCCTGTAGCCTAGACCGGTGGTGGAAAGGAAGTTTAAAAAAGGGGGGGGGCCATAACATATGGGGGCTCGTCCGGGATTTCAGCGGGATTTTATGTACAACTTTAAACGTTGGTTGAGTGTTTGGTTATTGAAGTGAAGCTTACAAGTACGATGGCCCAGCCGTTTGATCTGTCTGCGTTCTTGAGTGCGCCCTCTTTGGATTTATTGGACACCTATAAGAAGGATGATTTGTTACACTTGGCTTCCCATTTTTAGGTCGTTGTGACTAGGCAGATGGTGAAGAAAGATATCAAACAGCTGCTCATTGAGAAAATGGTGGAGACGGGTGTTATGATTCTGGGTGCGGCTTTGGAGGAGAAAACTCCCGTTTTTATGGTGGATAGAGCTGTTATGGTGGCGGATTCGGTCGGTGTACCAATCCTACCGTGTTTTGATCCAGAGTCTGTCGTGTCTTCCGGGATAAGAGAGCCTTTATTGAGATGGGAATCCGACCGTGAGGAGAGAGCGGAACAACGGCGGGTTGATATGGAGCTGTTTTTTTTTTTGTTTTTTTTGAAGAATAACAAGTAAATACACATCACTCGTAGAGGTAGGAGAAAACAAAGTACAGAAACGTCAAGAAAACAAAAAGGGGATAGGGGGCCAAGAAAAAAAACAACAACAAGAAAAGGAGCAGATAACTAAAACAAAAGAAATTTAGAAACATCAAGAGCCACTTTTTTTGCATACTCAGATCTTACACATTTTAATGAGGAGAAGTACCGCCTGAAGTCAACTAAGAAGCCGGCAAAGCATGGGGCTGAGCGTCTCCATTTACAGCAGTGTATGTGGTATTTAGCAAGCAAGAAAACAACATTCACCAAATCAGATATTTTGTGATCAAGATCGTTGAAAAAGTACAACACATGGTTAAGATTAAAGACCGGAATGTTCTCAAATTTTAATGATAACCAATTTCTCATGTCACTCCAAAAAATTTTAGTGATGGGGCAAGTGAAGAACAGATGTTCTAAGGATTCACCTGGACTATCACAAAAAGAACAACCTTCCACTTCGAATTTAAACCGTCTTTGTAGAAAATCCGCAACTGGATAAAAGTTATGACAAATTTTAAAATGAGTTTCTTTCACCTTAGGTGAGACAGGATATCTCAAATATTTAGAGTTGGACTTTAATACTGTAGCTGAGTCTGCCAGGACTGATGTTGAATAGATTTCTTAGAAGTAAAAACCGCCTGGCAAGGATAAATCAATTTAGACCAGGCGTATTCAACTAAATTTGTCCGCGGTCCAATTTTGGCAGATACCTGTGACCTGAGGTCCGGACAGGATCGTGTTCGGGTCCGGATCCGGACCGCGGCCTGCCAGTTGAGTACCCCTGATGTAAAGGAATAATGTTGAGAGAAAAAAAAGTGAGTAAAAAACACCCTAAATATGTTAGAACTACAAATGAACAACATCTGTTGCCTTTGAAATAGGCAGTCACTTCTCAAAAGAACTACATGACTTTATTGCTTTGTTATAAATAATTTTAACGTAAATTACAGTTTTTTTTGCTGTGTTGTTAAATGTTAGTATAAAAGTAGCAGTTAGCAGGAATGAATGAGGTGAAGAATGACTGAGACTGTGTGAGTTAAATGCAGTGATTTCTTTTCACGTCTCACTGAAGACTAAGCATTTATACCAATCATATCTGTGTGTGTGTGTGTGTGTGTTTCCCCAGGATCTGGTGTAAGAGTAGACACAATGCACACAGACATCAGATACAGTTTGTGAGCCACTGGAGAGTCACTACTGTACTGAACAAGTCGGGGGCAGCTGTACACAAGCAGAGAAGAACACGGCATGCAGCCCTGGACACTACATACAGCAGGAAGGTTGGTGTAATGTACCTGCTGTAAACTCTCAGTCATACTGTGGCACTTTTTTAATTTACTGGGTAATAAGAGCTGCCACATTATTCACTCTGACCCAACAGACCTGTTGTGTGTGTGTGTTTTTGCAGGTACAGCCCTTAAAGACACTGTATGTGATGTGTGTACTGCTGGTACCTACTCAAATGGCTCTCTTCAAACCTGTCAGCCACATCTAAAGTGAGTTCACTTGTCTACTGTCACTGAATTATTACAGTGATCTGTTGTGAATTTTCCAGTGCTGAGTAGTTTAGAGCTATGGTATGCTGGGTGTTCAAGGACTGTATGATATAGAGGACTACAACTACAGTGTAAATACAGTAATGAGTAAAGAGAGAAACAGGATCATCAGAGTTGCAGCTTGTAGTGGAAACTGATCTCATCAATGATTTCGGAACCAGTACAGGCAGAAATCTTTGTTATACTTCATACAATTTGCATTCAGTATTACTTCATTATACTTTTGATTTCACTCTGAGAGATGTGAAGATTTTGGTCTTGTAGAAAAAAAGCCAGGAACCTGTTCTACTGATGCTGAATGTGGAAAGCAAACCTCTTATTCTGTAATAGCTACAATCCTATTTGGGGTTGATGTGGTGATGGTGGTGGTGGTGGCAGTATTCATGGTTCTTAAAAAGACGCATAAGCCCGTCCAACATGCAGGTGTGTGTGTGCCACCTGTGGCGACCCGGCCCCCCCACCGTGACACCTTCAAGTAGCAGAAAAGAGCTTACACAATTCAGTTTCCCACAAATACATAATTAGATAAACTGACATGACACAAAATATACAATTTTCAAAATAATTTATTGCAGCCACTTCTCATTAGCTACAGAATTTCATCAACAGACAATCCGTAGAATACATTTTGATAAACATGACATAAGCAATTGATAATGCAAAAACAACAGACAATTGTTCATAGCCATTTGCAAAATGTACAAAAGCATTTGCAAAATGTGAAACACAATGAGAAATGCAATTATGATGTACATGGAGATAAGGAGATTGAATGACCAGTTTTGAGAATTTCAATTCTGATCTGAGAAATGAACCAAATTGACTGAGAATATCTGAAATATGTCACTCCATTCTCATCTCATTACTACTGGTAACCAAAGATACCCACACATTTTTGAGAAAAAGGAGGAGACGGATACCCTCACATAACATGTTTCATTCCATCATTGAAAGAATATAAATGAGAGCCTTTTGTATTCAGGTAAGATAATAAAGTTTATAGGCGACCAAACATAATGTTATGAGATTAATGATTTTATCATGATGCTATCATAAGGATCTCCCCACCAGGAAGATTTTCTTTAGATTACCACTTGCCATCACCACACTAAACTCACACATGCACTGACTTTGCAGCCTCCAAGCTTCATTATACCCGCCTACCATGCAGTATTATTGTCACTGTCTCTATCGAATGCATGCAAATGCAGTACCACATGCAGGACCTGCACACAGTCTTCTTTGTTTTTTCACTGTGCTACTGCCAAAGTCCAGGAGCAAAGCCCCCTTTGACGTTCTCTGCTGTCTTCCACAAGATGCCCATGAGTTCCTGATGCTGTGCTTTCAGCTGCTGAAGAAGGAGGGAGAGATACTCAGGGCTTCCTCCTTCTCTCACATCTGCCCTGTAGCAAACTTCGAGTTTCACATCAAGTCCATGCGCACCTGCAGCAGGTAATTCTGTGTTATATCCCCACATCTCCATTTAGTAAACGGACCGGTCTGAACTAGTCTTAACATGTGTTCATTTAAAGTGTGCATTGTCACAAAGAATGTGATAACTCATACACTGTATATGGGATACAGTGCGTAATCTTTGTGTGAATGTTGTAATGTCGTTGTTCTATTTTGTGAAAGCTGTGGACTGCAGAGTTCCAGAGTGGAGGACTTCAACCACCTCTCTGTTGACCTGAGCTCTACCTTAACTGACAGCCTACACAGTTACTTCAAGGTTTGTCAGCTCACACACTTTTACTGGACAACACTTTATTTTATTACAACATTTAACATACAGCATTTTATTAAATTAGAGCAAGAGAACCGTTATGGCATGCTGCCATTCAAATTTTTGTCACTCTCAAAAAATCTTTTTTCAGCCAACAGTTTTGGAGTATTACTGTGAATGTGGTCAAGGCAGCGAGGCACATGAAGAGATGGAGTTCTCCTCACTCCCACAGTGAGTCTCACCTTATGCAAATGAGCAGAAACAATGAGTTTTAATCCAGTCCCACTTGCACCCACTTCAAGTCCTTAAGTTGTTTTCTCTTTGGAGCAGAGTTCTGATCCTACACGTGAAGCGGTTTGACATGCTGGGCCAAAAGCTTTACTTTATTATCTTAAACTTTAGCTCAAACTTTTAAGCTTAAACTTTATTATCTTACCTGAATACAAAAGGCTCTCATTTATATTCTTTCAATGATGGAATGAAACGTGTTATGTGAGGGTATCCGTCTCCTCCTTTTTCTCAAAAATGTGTGGGTATCTTTGGTTACCAGTAGTAATGAGATGAGAATGGAGTGTCATATTACAGATCTTCTCAGTCAATTTGGTTGTCCCATCCCAGCAGAGCTGGACCTCTCTGTCGTTCCTGGGGTGTCTGCACTCGGGCAACCGTTAAGTTGAGCTGGTACAACAGGCTGAGCCTACCGACTGTCATCTCTGTCCACCCTCACACATTTAGCTATGAAATGCTGACTGAATGGCTGTGTGATTTGTCCACAGTGGACCAGTTTGCACCCTGGACAAACCTCATGAAAGACCGGATATCCTGCAGAAAAACTCTCTTCCAGAGCAAGGTAGATATCTGCTTTTTTCTCACAGTGAAATATTGAACTTTGGAGAGAAACCAGGTAAACGTATAAGGATCTGCCATAACGATGTCGTTCTTATAACCCATTAGAAGTAAATGAGAGCAGAGAAGGACTGGTAGGGAACAGACAGCACTTCAGACCACTGGTGAGGAGAGAGATAGAGAGATCAAAAAGAAGGGAGAGGCTGAGTGAGACTGAGGAAGAGAGGCTGATATGCTGAAATAGATATGAGAAAGCCCTGTATCAACGATCTATGATGCATTTTCACTTGAATCATGAAAAAAACCGATGTATGTGTTTGCAGGAATGTGTTTCCACATACAGGCTCAATGCTGTGGTGCCTCATTTGGGTGTCAGCATAGACAGTGGTGAGTAGTCTGACATTTTTCACACCCATGCAGTAGAAACTATAGAATGACTACTGACCGCTTGCTACCCTTACAGGGCACTACATCAGCCACGTAGCTGAGGAAGGAGAGAGCTGGCTGTCATTCGACGATTCAGAAGTTGCAAGAATGAATGAGGCAGCCATCCTTAAGATCGCGGCAACAACAGCCTACTTGCTCTTCTACGTGCAAAGGTAGCAGCTCACCTTCTAACTCGGGTACATTTACTGAAATTCAATAGGCTGAATTCCAACTACTCCTGTTTTGCGGTTGTGTCCAGTGTGGCTGGAGAGAGGAACGTGGCCCCATGGAAGGAGGACCTGGGGGAGGCAGCAGTGTCCCCCTAAACCCAACACCACGCCGGGTCCAAGTCAGGGTACACATGTAAGAATCTACAGCCACACTTCATAAGACAGGGTACACATCTACTCTGACCAGTTCGGGTCTACTGCTGCATGTTCCTGTCGTCCAATCGTAGGACACAGTTAATTATGAATGGCTGCAGCCTTTCAGATTTGGGAACATGGGTACCGCGGTCTGTCAGGACTCTTAACAGAAACACATTCCGTAAGCTTATATATGTAGGTAGGAAATTAGCCTTTACCCTACCCTAGGCCTTATAATCAAAATGTTACTGGGCACAATTAGAAACTTCCTTCCTAAATTACTGCTCACACTTGTGTGTGTGCAGCATAAGATCTTTAACCCAGTAAAATAAATAGATTTTCTCCACACTCTCATTAATCGTCAGTAGTTGGAACAGCATAGAGAAATAACCGACAGTACTGAGAAATAACCAACATTTACTCTTTATTTGCATATTTCAGGAGTGAACCTGAAGCTCTGATGTGACGTTGCTGACGTGATGATGTAGGACCAGATGCATCAGATGACGCTTCTTGTGTCCTTCACCATTGTTTAACATCACTAAAAAAATTTAAGACTTTTTAAACGTCACCTGCTACTTCAGGTTTTTATAGAGGAGCTTTCTCCTACATGCATCGTGTCACACTCAGGCAAAATCAAGCAAAAGAACCACTAATACCCTCATTGTTAGCACACTACTTCTGGCCACTGAAGAGAAAAAATATAGACAAAAATACATTGTACACTTTAGCAATACATTTGTACACATTTCAAGTGTAATAATATCCTCATTCATGAATGAGTGAGACATAATTAACTGGACTACTCTGGGTGTGTATTAAAACAGCTCTGCAGGTCTCAGGAGAACCACAATGCTTCTGGGATGGGTGAGTTGGGGGTGTGGTGAGTAGGGGGTGGAGTGGTGTCAGGGCAGTCATGGTCTGGTGGTTAGGGAAACCCAGTCATGTGCCCAGAGGGTTGTGGGTTTGATCCCCTGGCCCTAGGCCATGACTGAAGTGCCCTTGAACAAGGCACTTAACCCCAACTGCTCCCTGGGCACTGGGCTAGGGTGTGTGAACCAAAGCCCCCTAGTGATCACTTATGTGCACTTTGTAAGTAATTAAGCTAAATAGTCTAATTATAAATGTAATGTAAATGTCAGGGCTTGAATGATGAGTTTGTTGAGCCTCCAGAGCTAGTGTTAGAAGAAACCAATAACTCCACCCATTCTTCCAAACATCCCAATTTAAATGTTCAGGAGAAGGTCTTTTGTTTCTCTGTCATTCACCGCCAGCCAATTTGCGTTCATGCTGATGAATGACATTTAACACTATCCTTGTACAGAGGAAACGTCACTTTGGATGAGGAGAGAGATGAGAGCGCTTTCTGTAGGCAGGGAGTAGAAGTGCTTACCGCAGACTCTATATAGATAAACTAAATTAATTTTGTCACCTGTTTTTTGACTTGATATCTGCATCTGAGACATTACCAGTTACATATTCAGCAAGCACAGGCCTAAATGACACTGGTGACCAAATGGGGCTGATTTAATCCCAACTAGATAGATTAGATATTTAAATTCAAGTAATTAATGTTTGTGCTTATATTAGTCACACGGTGATCAACTGACATTTCTTGAATATGTGTTTGATCAAAACATACTGTCGTGAGGTATTAGAAGCAGGGGGTGAGTGTGGAGCTGTGAGATGTCTTATGCCCATTTAAATGCACAGTCGAAAGCAGCTCGCAAAATAAAAAGGCGCAATATCGCTACAATAATAATCTAACAGCGCAGCAAGCGCTAAACAGTCACAACCTCGGTAAGCACAAAGAGCAAATGCTGCACGTTCATACTGGTGCACGGTTGGCACCTCCTGGACTGAAGGTGCAGGTATTTATACCTGCAGGTATTTACGGAGTGGAGGAAATGAGGACCAGGTGGTTGAGTAAATGTGCAGGTGTGTCAGTAGGTTGGGGTTGAGTAAATGTGTAGGTGTGTCAGTAGGTCGGGGTTGAGTAAATGTGTAGGTGTATCAGTAGGTCGGGGTTGAGTAAATGTGTAGGTGTATCAGTAGGTCGGGGTTGAGTAAATGTGTAGGTGTATCAGTAGGTCGGGGTTGAGTAAATGTGTAGGTGTATCAGTAGGTCGGGGTTGAGTAAATGTGTAGGTGTGTCAGTAGGTCGGGGTTGAGTAAATGTGTAGGTGTATCAGTAGGTCGGGGTTGAGTAAATGTGTAGGTGTGTCAGTAGGTCGGGGTTGAGTAAATGTGTAGGTGTGTCAGTAGGTCGGGGTTGAGTAAATGTGTAGGTGTGTCAGTAGGTCAGGTTGAGTAAATGTGTAGGTGTATCAGTAGGTCGGGGTTGAGTAAATGTGTAGGTGTATCAGTAGGTCGGGGTTGAGTAAATGTGTAGGTGTGTCAGTAGGTCGGGATTGAGTAAATGTGTAGGTCTATCAGTAGGTCGGGATTGAGTAAATGTGTAGGTGTGTCAGTAGGTCGGGATTGAGTAAATGTGTAGGTGTGTCAGTAGGTCGGGGTTGAGTAAATGTGTAGGTGTGTCAGTAGGTCGGGGTTGAGTAAATGTGTAGGTGTGTCAGTAGGTCGGGGTTGAGTAAATGTGTAGGTGTGTCAGTAGGTCGGGGTTGAGTAAATGTGTAGGTGTGTCAGTAGGTCGGGGTTGAGTAAATGTGTAGGTGTGTCAGTAGGTCGGGGTTGAGTAAATGTGTAGGTGTGTCAGTAGGTCGGGGTTGAGTAAATGTGTAGGTGTGTCAGTAGGTCGGGGTTGAGTAAATGTGTAGGTGTATCAGTAGGTCGGGGTTGAGTAAATGTGTAGGTCTATCAGTAGGTCGGGATTGAGTAAATGTGTAGGTGTGTCAGTAGGTCGGGATTGAGTAAATGTGTAGGTGTGTCAGTAGGCAGGGGACTATGAGTGAGGGAGTGTCTTTGTTTGGGGGTGTCTGGGTGTGGGCATCTCTTCTGAGGACCGGGACTGGCTTACCGTGACACATACTACAAATATATTCTAAGCCATAGTTCTTGAAATGTTTGATGTGGGCAGGCTTGACAAACACCATAAAACAGCAATAACACCTTTCACGTACCTTTTCCTTCCAGAAGAAGGGCTACGAGAATGTGAATTTAGGGCCAGCTAAATTTAATGCAACACCCAGTCTGTAGTCTTACCAGCACATTTAAAAGCAAAATTATGCCCATAAATGTTTGTCTAAGCTAGAGTCCCTAGGCTGGTTATAAAAAGCTGTTTCTACCTTACTGCAAATGTGTATGAATGATTCTACATGAATGTGTGTATGAATATTTATACTTGCATGCAAGTATGTATGAAAATTTCTACCTGAATGTAAGTGTGTATGAATCTTTCTACCTCTATCTACCTGGATGTTTATCACAGTTGTGAACCTTTCTGGCTCTTTTTACATCAAAACACTCTTACTGACTGGTTGTTTGGTTACATCCAAACATCCGAATACTGAGAAATTTTGGAGTTTTGAAGAATTGGAGTTCCCCTTTCACACAAGTAACCCAGCAAGGCCTGAAACATCAAAGCCTGTCTCCTCCGAGTTGTCAGCAGGTGTTACACAGATAATCTGGGTTGCCTAATTGTGTGTGTTACTGTGGATCATATCACTGATAGGAAACACAGGATGTCAAAGAGCTATGTGCTTGATAATGATGATAATAATAATGACAATGTACTTGCCAGTAAAAAAAGAAAAGAAAAAAAGATCATTTTCAAGGCCACAGTGAAAAAGAAAAACATCTTTGCAATAAATGTAAATATAACTGTATAACAGTTCTATGGAAAAGAAGGAGAAGACAAGTTTGTTTAACAGAAGCTCGGTTATCATTCATACGGAAACAAATTACATTCGACGGAGGATTTAGAGGTTTAAAGGAGGATTTAAGCTGCCATTAGTCATACTGAGAAACTCTCCAGTCGTACAGTATCATGTCTTTACCTGCTACACCTGTGATACCAGCCAGGCAGTAATAGACTTGACATGATGATGACTAACCTTCGACCTCTGTATGAAGGACTGGTGTGTTTTAGTTGTCATCGGCTTCATCAAATCATGTGTAACTGTATTAAACTGCAGTACCCTGGTACGCTCAGGTTCAAGTTATTGTTCCCTAATGTCAATTCGCCAATGGGTCAAATTGGCCTGATAAAATGTATGTCTGAAATTAGCAGAAGCACATCTTCAGCTATATCTAATGAGTAAATTCAGTAACAAGAGTGTTTTGTTATTACGTTTGTTGACAGTGGTTTGTAATGGTGAGTTGATGTTTTGTTAATGCCACTGGTGAATGTAGACATGTTGTATTGTGTAAATTACAGCTATTTCTTTTCAGTTAGCTAATAACCATCTTAATCTTCAGCAAAAGCCACAACAACAGCGTGACTAAGGTTAAACCAGCTCTGCAGCAAAATCACTTATTTCACCCGTCAACCAGACACCATTGCCAAAGATTACAAGATTTTCAATCAGCGGGTTAATTCTAATTTAAATTAGTAAATATTTAAATTATATTGAAATTTCATATTTTACATTAATCTGTTTATCTTCTTTGTTATGAGTATGCTGTCTATGTGACACATGGTTATTAAGATCATCCAGTAGATGGCAGCATTTCAGCACTTAGTAAACGTGACAAGCCAATGAGAGCAACCATGAATGCAACTAGACAGTACATTATGCAGATAATTCAGTGCCACCTCTGACATGTGCCAAAGTGCCATGGAGAAAAGAAACCAGATGATTCTCAACCGTTCCCGATGCCGAAGAGAACAGTTCCAACCAGCCACCTGCAAAACTGAACGTAAAAGAAGTCTATAGTGTTTTAACATTTCGGATACGGCATAAAAGCATGTTTGTGTTTAAACGTAGTTACTCAACACAGCGCAAACTGAGCTGGGTATCTGCTTGCCAACATAGGCGGAGATGGTGGTTGGAGGTTTCATACAACTGCACTGAGCCATCCCATGACGTCACACGGGTGGCAGTTTGAGAAGCTCCACGTGTATTTAATATTTGTAAAAATTGGTGAGACTTACCCAAATAAAAAAAAGTTGCTATATATTTAAATTGTCTAAATCTGAGGGTCTCTCCAGATCAAAGTTTTTATGTGGCTTTCAAAATGACCACTGGGAAGAGGGAACATTGACAGGATGTTTTCAGAATACACAGCAGTATGATAGGCTTTAAAATGCATGGAATATTAAAAAAAACAACTACATGTATTGATTTAGTTATCAAGCAGGATAATAACGTGTTTCTGTATTAGCATAATTTGTGTTCAAAGTTGCAATTGTGCCTAATGGGTAAGTGAGCTTCAATGAGTTTAACCTACATGTTTATAAAACTAACTAAAACGTTCTGAAATTATAGATAGGATAGTGTTTATCAGTTTATTTATAAGTCTTGTGGACCGATATGAAATCGTTTTTTTTTTTCACTAGAAGTTTTACATTAGCTGGCAGAAATCGTACGTCACCTCAGGTTCCGTCAAGTCTCTTGTTTAGAGCTCCTGCTCGCCATGCTATTATGAAAAATTACGACAACAAAAGTTGGGAGAGAACGGCGAGTCCTGTATGAGATTTTTAAAATATGACTACGAGAAGGACTACATGTCTTGTAGTGGAAACAGGTGATGAAATATATGGAGTATTTCTCAAGAGGAAAACCCACGAATATCAAAGCTCATACAAGAGGGCTAACTGTCAGTACCTTGACAAGCTGACTCTCTGAGTAGCTCTGCCGAAAGAGAAGCACCATCCCGACTGGGTAAGGCGAACCATAATGGACCGTCTTCACCAGTGATCAAATAGCTGCTGGTTAGTTAATATGCAGGAGGATGCACTGGTTTAGGTGTTCAGACTGGATGTCAACACGACTCGATTGCCTTCAAAAGGTTTAGCTTTTCACCCGAACCAAAATAAGGTTACACAATATTTACCTTTTTGAATACTGCACCTGGCAACTAGTATCAGGATGTGCTACAAATGCACAATGATGTATAATACATGAAATATATTTGGGGGAATTATAGTGGTTCATTCGTCCACCGTCGTCACGAACTGATTCCTCAGGGCACCGGACTTCATCACTCCACGAAAATCCATTTATGACATTGATCCAGAAGCGACATCTTGCTGGAAAGCTTGCTAAGATGGTTGGCTAGCTAGTCACGTTATGTATCTTGTGGTAATTATTTATTTATTGTATCAACGAACTAGGTACACTAGTGAAACCTACGTTTGCGCAAGTGTTAGTTAACCGGTAGCTAACGTAAGCTAGTCCGCTAGTTAGCTAGACAACGTCTTGCGTTATCTAGCTTATAGCTTATAACGCAAGACGTTGTCTAGCTTATTGGACGTTTTGGCGAATTTAACTAGCTAGCACTCGCGTAGTAACTTGTTTAACTAACGCCAGTGTCTTTTTGTTTTGTTAAATTTTTTGTTAATAATACTGTGTTTTTTAACAAGGCTGTAATTTAATGGTTCATACTCTACGTTTTACCTGAGCACATTAGAGGTACAAGTTAACAATTGTCATTTATTTTAAGTCAGTTGAGCTTTAATACCAATGAAATCATTATTGGCTATTCAACTGAGCAATAGACGTTTGTCAAAACTGACTGACTACAACTCTGGCTTATAATAAATATTAAAGATCTTAATAAATTCTGATCAATTCTGATCAACAGCTGTAACTAGAGATGTGCATTTCCTGAAGGAAATACATAGTGCTTGAAAAGAGATGCAAGTCTGTGTGTGTGTGTGTGTGTGTGTGTGTGTGTGTGTGTGTGTGTGTGTGTGTGTGCATGTAGTGTATATGGTGTATATGCTCCATCTGCCCCATCTACTCCATCTACTCCATCTTCTCTATGTGCCCCATTTGCCCCTCTGCTCCATACGGCCCTCTGCTCTATCTGCCCCATCTGCCCCTCTGCTCCATCTACCCCTCTGCTCCATCTGCCCCCTTTGCCCCATCTGCCCCTCCCATCTGCCCCATTTGCCTCTCACCCTCATCTGCCCCTCTGCTCCATCTGCTCTATCTGCCCCATTTGCCCCTCACCCTCATCTGCCCCTCTGCTCCATCTGCCCCTCTTCTCCATCTGCCCCTCTGCTCCATCTGGCCCATCTGCCCCTCTGCTCCATCTGCCCCATCTGCTCCATCTGGCCCATCAGTCCCTCTGCTCCATCTACCCCTCTGCTCCATCTACCCCTCTGCTCCATCTGCCACTCTGTTCCATCTGCCCCTCTGCTCCATCTGCCCCTCTGCTCCATCTGCCCCTCTGCTCTAGCTGCCCCTCTGCTTCATCTACCCCTCTGCTCCATCTGCTCCATCTGGCCCATCAGCCCCTCTGCTCCATCTACCCCTCTGCTCCATCTACCCCTCTGCTCCATCTGCCACTCTGTTCCATCTGCCCCTCTGCTCCATCTGCCCCTCTGCTCCATCTGCCCCTCTGCTCTAGCTGCCCCTCTACTCCATCTACCCCTCTGCTCCATCTACCCCTCTGCTCCATCTGGCCCATCTACCCCTCTGCTCCATCTGCCCCATCTGCCCCTCTGCTCCATCTGCCCCTCTGCTCCAGCTGACCCTCTGCTCCTTCTGCCCCATCTGTCCCTCTGCTCCATCTGCCCCATCTGCATGTATGTATGTGTGTGTGTGTGTGGTGTATATGTGTGTGTGTCTGTGTGGAGTGGGTATGAGAGAGATGCATGTGTGTGTGCGTGCGTGTGTGGGGTAGGGGGAGAGACATTCAAAAATAACTGACACTCTGTCTCTGCCACTCTGAGTGGAGAAGCCTTGTTTTATGTGATTTGCACCCTCCGAACAAACGGTCATAGTTCGGGACCCATTTAACATATCGCTTTCCCGAAGAGATTGTGTGGGAGAGGACCCCTTGCTGATGATTTTGATATATTTTTGTGTGGTTTGACCCTAAAATGACTGATTTATGACAAGTTAAATATACACAAAAATCTCAACAAAGCTGATTCTGATTCTCATACATTTATATGGGGGCCAATGGGGTAGTTTTCTGTGTCTGGTGCCAAACAAATGCTCATAACTCTAAAACGAATTGATCAAATGATTAGATATCTCGGCGTGTCAGAAAGGACAAGTTTCTCTCCCATTTAAATTTTAAATGGAGCTTCTAGGTCAAGGTGTAAGGATTTTACAGCAGTTTATCCAAGAACGTTTTGATTATTTTTTTTGCCAGCTCACACTCTAATTGGCAGTGATGATTTGAAATTCTGAACATTCCACCATTCATTTTAATTGGGCCATTTTTCATTTTTAAACTCAATTCTATTAAAATCTATAACTCTAATCGACTCTAAAAATGGATAGCACACCACACAGAGCCAAGACCTTCAAAACGCAGTTCGAAAGGAGTCTGTACGTTAAGCAGTTCGGGCCGCATTAATTGCAGAAATTTGGAGAAAAGGAATAACAATATAGGGCTTTTCAAGCCCTATAATTATACCAGCCGCTTACAGCCACACACGTAATGGTAGGAGAGCGGCACTTTATGACGTCATAAAGTAACTGACGTATAAAACTTATGGAACCAGTGACGCCATAACCATAGCAACCATAAAACGTTAATGTATCGCGAATATCACATTCAAAGCATTAGTCAACTCGACGCCAAGAAATTTCGGAAAGAGCGCAGATTTGACTATCTTTTGAACAGAAAGGGTTGTGTTTGCTCACGTATGAAGGTATTTATAGCCTTTTACAGGGTTGCCAACTTTTCAAGATCACTCAGACTGAGATTTGAACCTGGAGGGGGTGGCGAGTGTAAATTCTTGAGGGGGGGGGGGGGGGGGGGTGGCGAACGTAAATTGTTACTGGGCTAGGTGTAAAATGGACACAAATTAAGTATTATATCGTGATCGATTGCCAGTGGTTGGCGCCAGTGCAAACTAGTAACTCATTGAATCATAGATATGGATCAGAGGTAAATAAACTAGATTTTTTTTTTCCGGCGTGAGAAATCGGATGTGTGGCGTGAGAGCATATGAAGACTGTCAAATGCGAGTTGGGAACCCTGTATATATGTATTATATATCCGGTCTCTGGTATGAACCCTTTGGGTACAAGCCAGGCTGCATCAGGTTATTGTAGCAGCCTGGCTGATTTGGTGTTTTGGTAAAAAAAAAAAATGGAAATTGTGATATCACATGTGCTACTCAACTTTGGAATGTTTGGATTAGAATGTTTGGTTGGGAAGGTGGAATGTTTGGATTAGAATGTTTGGTTGGGAAGGTGGAATGTTTGGATTTCAATTTCGATGCTGAAAAGCTCAGAACTGGTCGTATGACATTTTGCTCTTGCTCTTGGCTAAATTATTAAGATGATTTGCATACGATTTATAAGTTTTTTGGATTTAGCATGGTCATCCAATGCAGTTTTGCCCTCATGTTTAATCAGAATTTTAGCTGAGCACATGGCGCAGGTAGCCGAAAATGGATCATCAGGAGTTGGATTTAACCATTCGGCATAATTTTCATTTTTCATCCAGTCATTATTGAAATAAGATGGCACAGACTCTTCATCATCCTCTATTTCGCCACCCATCTCAACCACTGTATTGTTTCTCAAACTACGCTATAGCAGAGCAACTCATTCACTAAATGTAGGAGCCGCCTGTACCCATTGGATTGTGAAGTCAAATGATCCCACAGCACCAATGAGGCACAATGGTGCACGTCAGTGAGAAAAAAAGACAGATTTAAAGTGTGCAGAAACAGTCTAAATAGTCGGTTGAACTAACCTAGTGAAAACCGGGACATTAAATGATTTTTTTTCCTCGGGACCGAATATTAAAAAGAAGGACCGTCCCGGGAAAACTGGGACAGGTGGCAACCCTACATACATACTACATGAATTTAATTTTAACCAATAAATTTGCATATACTTTGATCATTTATAGTCACCACTTGTCAAATGTACAAAATACTTAAATTCAAATTTGATGATCTTCATCTGACATGGTTTCACTCAGTAATGGAACAGTGTCTAGCAGAGGCAAGATGTGCTAGCCATGAGCAGAGCTAGGAGGTACTGTAGTTTGGCTCTTCAGTATCTACCAGTATCAGAATTAAAATAATTCTGAATTGTGCCGAAATAATTTAATTGAATCAAATTGTATTGAAATGTAATATTTCATGATGCAATAAACTAAAATAATCACAACTAAGCTAAACTAAAACTGGGTCACAAATTTACTGAAGCTCTGATAAATGTCTTCTTGCTTCTGGGCTCAGGAATGCCCTGCTTTCAGTTATTTAGTACTACTTCATTGTTCTGCCATTACATGAATTGTAGCAAGATGCATATGAGATGTTGCCGTTCTTGGTCCATCTTGCTTGAATCATATTTCATTGGCACTTTCAGATAAAGAAATTATATGCAACATAGTACTAAGGCACTGAGAAATGTTATGGTGAGTTAATTTCTGCTAATGACCTTATTCGCCCAAGCAGGTGAAGTTGGCTCCAGCAGGTGTCCCCCACTGCCTGTGCTCACTTCACGCACGAGAGTCACCTCGTCAAGACTGATTAGGCCTTCTCTGCCCACCCACCCAATGTTGCCTCCATTCACCAAACCTGCTGGCAGAGAGCCTCTCCGTGCCTTCAGGCCTGCCAAAGGTGAGCTCACTCTTTTGCTTTTCTGGAAATAGCATCCAAATAATTTGCTGCAGCAACAACAACAACAAAAGTTTTAAAAAAAGTATTAAAAAAGTAAAAACTGCTTTGAAAGCCCTATACTACAAACAAAAAGCCCCTGCTGATCCTCTTGTAAATTGCTATGCCTGCACCCAAGAAACCACTATTAAACCAGAAGTTATATTTGGGATTTGTGCTTTTCAGGATCTCAAGTGCAAAGCATCAGGGAGTCCCCTGCTGACTACATGTTTGGAGGTGTAGTTGGCAGAGGTTGGAATTGCTTTGCTGTTAACACTGCATTACACAACAATGTTTTAAATCTAGTTCTCCATGTTGAATAATGTTTTGCACTCAGTCTTCAAGCTGATTTGAACCAAAGTTGAGCTGGTAGCCCTAAGAGTCCTAGTCAGTTTGTTTGGGTTCTGGTATTCCTCTCTAGATGAACTCAAACCAGAACCTCCCAGGAAGGATCCCCACGAGCAGCAGACTTTACGGCCCTTCGCCAAACCAGACCTCGCTCTCGCTCAGAGCTTCAGAATGCTTAGCTCTAATGACGGGTAAGTCACACCTGCAAAATTCTGAAGCATTTGGCTAGGGCAGGTTAAACCGCAAGTCATTTATGGTGTTCTGCATATATGGTAAGTATGTATGTATTTAGAGAAGTTTTTTCCTCTTTGTCCCTTTTCTTGTAGCATTTTTTCTTTCAGTAGCCGATGGTTACAGTGTGTGTCTATGTCCAATATCTTCATACAGGGAGAAGAAAATTGAAGGAATGATGTTCATCCGTAGATTGGCTCAGTATCACTCTGTTGTGCTTGGCAGCAGGCTTCATGATGTCTGCATTGTTCTGATTCAAGAGGTAAGCCACTAGATTTGCTGACTGTGTATCTGTCTGAATTCTAAAATTGGCAGACACCATCAGCATGACATTCAGATGGCATATCTAACTGTAATTAGTGATTAAGGTATTGCCGCCTACATAACACATTGCAGTGGTGGATTATACTTAAGATGGCGGTGGCAGTGTTGGATGTGGCTAAAACGAGTTGGAACGTCGTCTTTCCTGCAGGTGCGAAACCTGCACTCTCGCGTGTCCCGCACGGCGGTGGTGTCCTTGAGGGAGTTGTACTCCAGCCTGCAGAAAGGGATGGACCAGGAAGTGGAGGCTACAGCTAAGGTTCTCCTCCACAAAGCAGTGGCGTCCAATGCCTTCATCAGGCAGGACGTGGACACAGCTCTGGAGAGCATGGTGCAGAACTGCACCCCCATTCGGAGCATGAACGCCCTTCTCGCTGGAGGACTCTGGTCAGTTAGCCTGCAGTGAGCTTTTAAACTGTGGCTGCAAACTAAGCCATCGAATAGAATATGATTATTTGATTGTGTACTTAGATCATACATAAGGATATTAAGTTTCTTTATCGAAGCTAAAAGATGTACTGTATACATTGACTGGATGGATTAATAGTTATTACCTTCTTTTTTTTAATGCCCTAATTTTTTTCTTTCTTCAAAAGTCATCAGAATGCTGCAGTAAGAAAGTGTACTGCTCGGCACTTGGCTACTTTGGTAGAGAAGATTGGTGCTGGCCGCCTATTGTCTGGGGCGAAAAACGTCACAGCGCGAATTATTCCTGCAGTCTCCAAGTTGGCACAGGATTCTTCCCAAGAAACCAGGTTTGTACTGGGATCAGAACGAGAATTCTACAAAGCTTATTCAGTTTCCCCAGATAGTAATCTTTTGCTGATTCTTTTAGTCTCCTACTCTGATACTCTGAAGTCAGCAAATGCTGCTAAACTTTAGAGTTAGACTAGATCTAAAAAACTCGCTCCGTGGTACACTGACCAAACTAGAAACTTAAAACAAATAGCACGTAAATTAGAGCGTAAATGGCGATCTACTAAGTTGGAAGTATTCTACTGTGCCTGGAAGGATAGCATCATTGACTACAAACGGGCACTCGCTAAAGCACGCTCAGCATACCTAGCCTCACTGATAGAGAAAAATAAAAACAATCCTAGATTTCTTTTTAATACTATTTCCAAACTTACAAAAAATCAAGCAGGCGCAGAACCTCAGATTCCAGTAAACCTCACTAGTAATGTATTTATAGATTTTTTTTAATAATAAAATAGAGAATATTAGACAAAATATAAAACCTTTTATTAGTAATACAACTGGTATGTCATCTGGTTTGGTTGACATCGATTTAAATCGCATACTGGGAGAAAAACTTGATGCTTTTCATCCACTCCCACAATCAGAATTAGAGAAAATAATTTCTTCCTTAAATTGTGCTACCTGCACACTAGACTCGGTTCCATCAAAGTTATTAAAAGAGGTATTACCAGCTAACCAGCTACCTTCTAACTATAGTTAACTCATCCATTACAATAGGTCACATGCCCAAATCATGTAAATTAGCAGTTATTAAAACTCTGATTAAGAAACCAAATCTTGATCCTACTGTACTATCTAATTATAGACCCATTTCAAACACATCATTTATATCTAAGAACATAGAAAAAGCTGTTGCCCAGCAATTATGCCTATATCTGCATAGGCATCACATATTTGAAAAGTTCCAATCTGGTTTTAGGCCCCATCACAGTACTGAAACAGCATTAGTTAAAGTAACAAATGACCTCCTCCTTGCTTCAGATCAAGGTTATGTATCGCTGTTAGTGCTTCTTGATCTTAGTGCAGCTTTCGACACAATTGATCATAGGATCTTGCTAGAAAGGTTAGAACGCTGGGTTGGAGTCTCTGGCACAGCCCTTTCATGGTTTCATTCTTACTTAACAAATCGCTATCAGTCTGTAGAGCTCAATAATATTCCATCCAAATGTACAAAAGTTAAATATGGGGTCCCGCAAGGCTCCATTCTAGGACCACTATTATTTACATTATATATGCTACCATTGGGCACAGTTATAAACAAACATGGTGTCAATTTTCACTGCTATGCAGATGACACTCAACTTTACATATCAGCCAAACCTGATGACAAACTCAGTTTAAGAAAAATTGAGGCCTGTGTAAAAGATATTAAATGCTGGATGTCTCTAAACTACCTCCAACTTAATGAGGACAAAACAGAAGTTCTCCTTCTGGGCCCTAAGGCCTCAAAATTCCAGATCTAATGCTTAATCTCGCAGGCTACCCCATTACACCTGGCACAGTAGCCAAAAACCTAGGCGTCATACTCGACTCTGACCTATCATTTGATAAATACATAGATAATACTACTAGGATAGCTTTTCTACATCTCCGTAACATTGCTAAATTAAGAAATGCATTATCACAGGATGATGCGGAAAAATTGGTGCACACCTTTGTTAGCTCTAGATTAGACTACTGCAATGCACTACTGTCAGGATGTTCAAATAGGAATCTAAATAAACTTCAAATAGTTCAAAATGCCGCAGCCAGAGTTCTGACCAGAACTAGAAAATTTCAGCATATCAGTCCAGTCCTATCAGCCCTGCATTGGCTCCCAGTTAAATTCCGTATTGACTTTAAAATTCTTTTATTAACTTATAAAGCATTGCACGGGCTTGCTCCTGAGTACCTTCAGGAACTTATTTCCTATTACGAACCCCCACGCCCACTAAGATCACAGGGTGCTGGTCTTTTATTAGTTCCAAAAATTAATAAGGTAACAGCAGGGGGAAGAGCCTTTTTTGTAAGGCCCCCCAGCTTTGGAATAATCTTCCTAAATGCGTCCGGGACTCCGACACAGTCACAATCTTTAAGTCTAGGTTGAAAACCCACTTATTTAGTTTAGCGTTTGATAATTAATATCCCCCCTTAGATAAAAGTACAGATCCAGGGGTTCATAGACGAAGGGTTTTATGGTAGACTGGGGCGCTGGTGCTGTCGTCCTGTCACTGCTCGTGGTCACTCAAGTTTGTTGACAGTGCAGTGGACGGATGCCATTGTCTCAGAATGCCCCCAAGCCTATGTTACCTTCTGGTTCTGCCTTTTTAGCTAGGCTGTAATAATTTAACTAAATGCCGGAGTTGCTGCCACACTCCGGAAATGTTTATAATTTTACCTGTCCTGTATATGTCCTCATACAGAGCTAATTTTCCCTGTTTCATTTCTCCACATGGCTGCCCGCCTGCTTGAGGAATAATGAGATGAGGAGACCAGCGATCCATCCTGAGCCAGCCACCTCCTGCCTAACCGGATGCATACATCATGATGGACATTATTACATATTTTTCCTTTTCTTTCTCTTCTTTCTGTCTAAATTGTTGTTGTTGTTGTCATGGTGACCGGTGTCGGCCAGAGGAGGATGGGTTCTCCCCCTGAGTCTTGGTTCCTCTCAAGGTTTCTTCCTCATGCAAAAAACTAGGGAGTTTTTCCTTGCCACTGTCGCCCTTGGCTTGCTCACTGGGGGCTAGGACTCGGCACTTGTAAAGCTGCTTTGTGACAACAACTGTTGTAAAAAGCGCTATATAAATAAAATTTGATTGATTGATTGATAGAGTAATAGAAGCACTATCGTGTTTTCTAGACACAGACGGCCTTGTACAATTGTGCCCTGGTAAGATCAATGGTCGGTGTGCTGTGAGTCACGGGTCCGACACTCACGGTTCTTTCCTGTTTTGGGGTCTGTTCCTCGTCTTAGGTGCTTAGGCCGGCGTATGCTGCAGTTCCTGTCCTCCCACCACGACTTTGATAAGATGGTGGAGAAGTACATCCCTGCCAAAGACCGGGCAACCATCAGGGACACTGTCCACACTCTGAAATCCAAGGTGGCGATTCATGTTTGCATACATGATGAGGATTTTTTATCCCATTCAGCCACTATGACCCATGTTTACTCACTAAACAAACTTATTCACAAAACATTTAGGTGAAACAGACTGCAATAAAAAAACCATGTAAACTGTGATGGTAGACATATATTGTAAACAAATACTAAAGTACAGGGCAGTGCGTGGCACCACACATTGTATTTACAGTAAGGCATGCACAGTGTAGTCCCAGACCCAGTCGTTAAAGGACAGAGCATGGTTCAAAATGAACCGGCTTGAAACCTTTGGGATAGAATCAAAGTATGAAGCAACATGTGGACTTCAATATCATCCCTCCATGTTTTGTGGTGATTCGTACGTGTGTATTCCCAGGAGAGGACAAAGGTGTCTAGGATTGACGGCGATAAGATGCGTCAGCCTCGTCTGGAGCAGCAAGAAGCTCCAGCCGCACAGGCGGAGCGGCAGAACACACAGGGAATTAAGCGCAGCCTTAGGCACACGGTGAGGGACGTGAGCCCAGACGACGCGGCACCTCTGAAAGGTAACGGCTGACCTTGGTGAACGCTCCCCTCCTGTTTCCTGAGAACTTTATCTTACCGCTTACCTATGAACCTCCTTCCCATCAGACCTGCAGCTGAACAGTAGTGTTCCAGCCCAGACTAAGGCCGATGTCCTCCTGGATGATTTGCCCTCGAGCCCAAGCAACGCACGCACCCCCAGAAGTCCCGTCAAAAGATTGATTCCCCCGCTTCATCCCAGCCCCCCCATAGCTGACCCTACTAGACACATGCTGGCACGATGCAGACAAGCTACCAAACTGATCAGAGCACGCCCGTCCCTTTTAAACAGTTCTGGTGAGTGTTGCCTGCTCTTCAGCGCTTCATGTGTGATCACCAGTGTTGCGAATAACGCCGTTAAAAATAACGGCATTAGGTAACGGCGTCATTTTGTCAGTAACGGGATAATATAATTAATTACTTTTCCTGTCGTTACAATGCCGTTGACGTTACTGGTCATTAAAAGCGGTGCGTCACTATATATTACTATATATTATAGTAATTATTATATATTACTATATGTTACTATATACTAACAGTAATCCGAGCGGACTGCTGCCCAGGAGGAGTAACAGATCTCGATAGGTCACAGTTCTCGGTGTAAAATCTGTTTAACTTAACAAGTCAGTAAGCGATTGGCTAATTACACATAATCATAGTTATGGTAGTCAATCAGAGCCAGTGTTTTTACACGCGCGCCGAAGCACACCAGTGACACGACACAAACGGAGAAGAGGCAGAAATGGCGAGTCAGGAGCAAGCCCAAGAAAAATGTACACTTTCAAGGTGGTGATATAAACATTATTTAAGAAAATACTTGAAGTTCCTGAATGTCTACCAGACAGGGTATTTGATTTATTTAATTAAGAATAGAGGTTTTATTGTTAAGTTTACTTCTGTTGTGAACAAACCAGTTGTCTCAGGTTGAGAGAATTTAATTTAATTTGATAGATGTAAATGCACTTTATATAGTGTAACTGTTTACTTTTTTTTTTTACAAAGATTTGGAATTTTAAAGGATTTTTTTCTGCACTGGTCTGTGGATGTGCAATAAATATCAAAAGTTAAACACCTTTCTGATCTACTAATTTCAACCTGATTTCAACTGACTGTGAAAACTGCTTTTTCAAAAAATCCTTATTCATTGGCATATAACTTTTTTTTTACTGTAATGCAAATAGTTAATTTCCCTGGTAATGAGTTACTTTTATTATAGAGTAATTCAGTTACTAACTCAGTTACTTTTTTGAACAAGCAGTGAGTAAATATAACTAATTACTTTTTTAAAGTAACATTCCCAACACTGGTGATCACTGTGCTTGCATGTAAATTGCTTTGCTGTTAACACTGCATTACACAACAATGTTTTAAATCTAGTTCACCATGTTGAATAATGTTTTGCACTCAGTCTTCAAGCTGATTTGAACCAAAGTTGAGCTGGTAGCCCTAAGAGTCCTAGTCAGTTTGTTTGGGTTCTGGTATTCCTCTCTAGATGAATGCAAACCAGAACCTCCCAGGAAGGATCCCCACGAGCAGCAGACTTTACGGCCCTTCGCCAAACCAGACCTCGCTCTCGCTCAGAGCTTCAGAATGCTTAGCTCTAATGACAGGTAAGTCACACCTGCAAAATTCTGAAGCTATTGGCTAGGGCAGGTTAAACAGCAAGTCATTTATGGTGTTCTGCATATATGGTAAGTATGTATGTATTTAGTGAAGTGTTTTCCTCTTTGTTCCTTTTCTTGTAGCATTTTTTTCTTTCGGTAGCCGATGGTTACAGTGTGTGTCTATGTCCAATATCTTCATACAGGGAGAAGAAAATTGAAGGAATGATGTTCATCCGTAGATTGGCTCAGTATCACTCTGTTGTGCTTGGCAGCAGGCTTCATGATGTCTGCATTGTTCTGATTCAAGAGGTAAGCCACTAGATTTGCTGACTGTATCTGTCTGAATTCTAAAATTGGCAGACACCATCAGCATGTACACATTACAGGTGATGTTGCTGACAAAGTCAAGTCAGAGTTAGCATAGTACTTTGAAATTCCTTTTTTATAAAAACATTTATCATCTAATTGACATTCAGATGGCATATCTAACTGTAATTAGTGATTAAGGTATTGCCGCCTACATAACACATTGCAGTGGTGGATTATACTTAAGATGGCGGTGGCAGTGTTGGATGTGGCTGAAACGAGCTGAAACGTCGTCTTTCCTGCAGGTGCGGAACCTGCACTCTCGCGTGTCCCGCACGGCGGTGGTGTCCTTGAGGGAGTTGTACTCCAGCCTGCAGAAAGGGATGGACCAGGAAGTGGAGGCTACAGCTAAGGTCCTCCTCCACAAAGCAGCGGCGTCCAATGGCGTCATCAGGCAGGACGTGGACACAGCTCTGGACAGCATGGTGCAGAACTGCACCCCCATTCGGAGCATGAACGCCCTTCTCGCTGGAGGACTCCGGTCAGTTAGCCTGCAGTGAGCTTTAAACTGTGGCTTTCAGATAGGAACAACAGTCACAAGAAGCTAACACAGCACTGATTTTGGCTGCTATTGTTTGCTGCTGTTTTTACTTCTCCATTGTTCTTTCAAAATATTGCCCTGGCCTATATCAATATTTTTAGTTATTTATCCTCTTAAATATTCTTTTCATTGCGTTCCATCTCCGCTCTGCTGATCCAAACTGCCCTTCACACCACTTAAAGAATAGGCTAGTTAGCTAACTCACAGAGGACATGCAAACATTTTCTGTTTAAAAAATACAGATGTACACTACCTGGTGCAAACTAAGCCATCGAATAGAATATGATTATTTGATTGTGCACTTAGATCATACATATGTCACGTTACGGTCCCCGACCCCTCCCTTTTGGGCGTGTGTTTACGTTGTCTGCGACTACTCGGTCTGTGTATCTCCGTGGGTGAGGTTACGTCTTGTGATTATCCATCTCACCTGTGGCTCGTCTCGTCATCATGTGGGGTTTATGTGGTTTGTCTATTTAATGTGCGTTCGCGCAGTGTCCTGTGCTCGTTGTTGTTTGAAGTCTACGTGTCGATACATGTTGAGTGTTTTACGTGCGCTGTCTGCGCTAGTTATGTGTTTAAAATAAATGTAACATCTGGAGAAACCAAGGATTTCTCCGGACGTCACAACATAAGGGTATTAAGTTTCTTTATAGAAGCTAAAAGTTGTACTGTATACATTAATTGGATGGATTAATATTTATTACCTTCTTTTTTAAAATGCCCTAATTTTTTTTCCTTCTGTTTTCCTCAAAAGTCATCAGAATGCTGCAGTAAGAAAGTGTACTGCTCGGCACTTGGCTAATTTGGTAGAGAAGATTGGTGCTGGCCGCTTATTGTCTGGGGCAAAAAACGTCACAGCGCGAATTATTCCTGCAGTCTCCAAGTTGGCACAGGATTCTTCCCAAGAAACCAGGTTAGTACTGGGATCAGAACGAGAATTCTACAAAGCTTATTCAGTTTCCCAGATAGTCATCGTTTGCTGATTCTTTTAGTCTCCTAGTCTGATACTCTGAAGTCAGCAAATGCTGCTAAACTGTAGAGTAATAGAAGCACTATCGTGTTTTCTAGACACAGCCGGCCTTGTAAAATTGTGCCCTGGTAAGATCAATGGTCGGTGTGCTGTGAGTCACGGGTCCGACACTCACGGTTCTTTCCTGTTTTGGGGTCTGTTCCTCGTCTCAGGTGCTTTGGCCGGCGTATGCTGCAGTTCCTGTCCTCCCACCACGACTTTGATAAGATGGTGGAGAAGTGCATCCCTGCCAAAGACCGGGCAACCATCAGGAACACTGTCCTCACTCTGAAATCCAAGGTAGCGATTCATGTTTGGATACATGATGAGGATTTTTTATCCCATTCAGCCACTATGACCCATGTTTACTCACTAAACAAACTTATTCACAAAACATTTAGGTGTCTAGGATTGACAGAGATAAGATGTGTCAGCCTCGTCTGGAGCAGCAAGAAGCTCCAGTCGCACAGGCGGAGCGGCAGAAAATGCAGCGAATGAAGCTGCCCTCGATCCCCAGCAACGCATGCACCAGTCTGATTGGAGAGCGCCCGTCCATTTTAAACAGTTCTGGTGAGTGTTGCCTGCTCTTCAGCACTTCATGTGTGATCAATGCACTTGCACATAAATTGCTTTGCCGTTAACACTGCATTACACAACGTTTTAAATCTAGTTCTCCATGTTAAATAATGTTTTGCAGTTACAAGGATGTAACTTTTCTTTTGTTTCATGTAGTGTGCCTCACTTCACGCTACACTGTGGGAGATCTCCTGGGCACAGGAGGATACGGCTCAGTGTATGCAGGAGTCCGCAAGGCTGATGGAAAACAGGTGAGCATCAGCACACAATACAAGAATGATTGTGGGACTTAATTTCTGTTTTAGATTGTGATTGGAACTTTGAAAGGAGCTATGAGTTTTCCCTAGAGAGCCTTTGTTATTCACATGGCAATCAAGTGGTCAAATCTAATGTGCCTTGACCTTTTTCCACTTTTTGAACACAAAGACCCTGATTATACAATGTGATAAGCTTGACAATCTGTGGATGAGTATTTATCAGACTCCAGATGTATGAGTTACCTGAGAAGCTGTGGCTACCATCTGCAAGCCCTTAGATATGTTAAATGTACTGACTGTTTTGTCTAAACAACTTCACTTCCTGTGTTTTTTATGTGACCAGATCGCCATTAAACATGTGCCAAAGCATCACGCAAAACGGTTCATCACGGTTGTAAGTCCAATATGTAATATTGTAATTTATGTAATACTGTAACAATGTCTGGAACTTTTTAGATGGGTAAAACTGCAAAGGGACTATAAACGCAAAGCTGTTAATTTTCCATTCAGTGACTCCTCCCAACACGAATGGAAAACAGTTCACTTTTTAGATTCAGGTTTCATCTAATGATTGGTACCAATCCAGATCCCTTTCATGTTAACCTGCTAACCATAATTCCACTATAAAACTTCAAACCCACACTAACCATGTGTTCCTTAATTTTAGCCCGGCAAAACTCACAAACTCCCCCTAGAAGTGGCTTTAATGGAGATGGTGTGCAAACCACCTCGTTGTAAGCATATTGTGGAGCTGCTAGAATGGATTGAGTGCCACAACTGCTTTATCTTGATTCTGGAGCGACCCGTCCCCTGCATGGACCTGTTTAACTTCTTGGACTTGCACCAACGCCAACTGCCTGAGCCACTGGCACGACGGATCATGCGTCAGGTGGTTCAGGCTGTCCTTCACTGCCGTGACCGTGGAGTTCTGCATAGAGACGTCAAGGAAAATAACCTTCTGGTGAACACGGACACCCTTGACGTCAAGTTGATCGACTTTGGTTGTGGCGATCTGCTTAAGACCGGACCCTACATCGAATATAGAGGTTATTCACCATAGGAATGAAATGTGCACCTCAAGTTAAAAAATGGGATCAAATTAGAGACTATTATAAACTTTTTATTTTGTTACTGATGGTTCTCTCTCGTTGTCTTAGGCACCAAGGTATACTGCCCACCTGAATGGCTGGTTAACAGGAAGTATGAGGGCCGCCAAGCCACCATCTGGAGTCTGGGTGTGCTCCTCTACAGTATTATCTGTGGACGTCTGCCCTTTGAGAAGAAGGAGGACATTGTTAAGGCACACCTGTGCTTCAGTGGAAACCCATCCATAGGTGAAAAGGCAGAAGCATCTTCAAGATAACTTGAAAGTCTAAATTGCAAAATGATCATTTATGTAATTATTTCATTTGGTAATGTAATACACAACCACAGATTGATAAAATGGACTAATGGAGAATTGGCAATACAACATTTTGTAACCGTCTTAAAATTATAAAAAGACTTGTTCAGTCTTTTTTGTTAGTGATGGAGGTTTCTGTACAGTTCTGTCATTTAAAAACTTTGAATAAGCCATTAGAACAGTCAGTTCAGAGGTTTCAGATGGTAACTGATTTTCTTTCTCAACTAATCCCGTTGCTACACACACAGACTGCCGCCATCTGATAAGATGGTGTCTGCAAAAGGACCCTGAAAAACGTCCTGTGCTCGAGGATGTCCTGGCACATCCGTGGTTTTTGGAAGGACTTCAGAACTAAGTCAGGTTAGACAGGGAGTGTAAATGGATCTGGGCATGAGACTAGAGGACAGCCACCAGTGCAAAATTACATAGTCTGGGCCACTGATATTGAGTAATATGCAAGGTGCAATGTAATATTGGATGAGCTTATCAAGTTGTTGCTTATGGACCAGAAATATCTGGGTCAGGCATAGTGTACTATATAACAATTGAATGCTATAAGTGGTATATGCTTATATGTAGTACTTTATTAATCAAAAATATCCAAGGTGTATCCACTCTGAAATATAAGGTGGCGATTCATGTTTGAATACATGATGAGGATTTTTTATCCCATTCAGCCCCTATGCCCCATGTTAACTCACTAAACAAACTTATTCACAAAACATTTAGGTGAAACAGACAGCAATTAAAAAAACATCTAAACTGTAATGGTAGACATATATTGTAAACAAATATTAAAGTACAGGGCAGTGCGTGGTACCTTACATTGTATTTACAGTAGGGCATGCACAGTGTAGTCCCAGACCCAGTAGTTAAAGGACAGAGCATGGTTCAAAATGAACCGGCTTGAAATCTTTGGGATAGAATCAAAGTATGAAGCAACATGTGGACTTCAGTATCATCACTCCATGATGTTGATGTGGCTTTAGGGTCTGGGTGAGATGCCTCAGGATACTCCTTCAGCTCGAGGCAGGTGCTCTATCCCAGCTGTGGAGTCATGCGTACCTCCTCCTCAGTTTGCCAGCAGGTGAATATTTAAACAGTTAATCAAAACAACAACAAAAAAAGTGCATCCTGATTGGAACTGCTTTGATGTTTGCAATTTTTGATGGTGTTGATGTTGGTTTAATTTGATTGCAGCCTTGTTCATTTTCTGTTTGGACACTATAACCCAATCCTTGTGTTTTCTCTCTTGTGTGTGTTCAGCAAAGATGGCAGCAGAGCACACATCCACAGCATTACAGACAAGACAGAATACGTCAAGCAGCTCAAGGCCTGCTGGGTTCAAAAGACTTCAGGGAGCGCATCAAGGGCTGGTGGCCGACTGTGAGGACAACCCATATATGGTCATGGGCAACATGTTCCCGGTAACACATTTGATGCTTAGGCTCTTTTGTTCTGGCTAATATGCACTCAAATAATTATGCATCTGCTTTCCAAATGACCATTTGCAAACAGAGCTTTGTGCTCCTATCAGATACTGTTCATATATATTTAGTGAAATATTTTATGTGAATAATTAGTTGTTTTGATAAAGCAGGATACGTTTCTAAATAGAATTACCATAAATATTGCTGAACTTGACCAACACTGTCCTTGATCTGTCTTTTTTTAGATAACACACTTCTTCAACCGTTTTGCACAAAGGCTCAATTTCTCAGTGGAAAAGCTAAAGTGGATCTTGTTGATAAAGGTGCAGGTAAGTAAACAATATACAGTGTCTAATCTTTTGTGGTTGTGTATACAGAAATATTCTACAAATTCAAATACATTTATCAAAAAACTATTCTTTCAGAAAGTAATTCCACTGATATGCAAAGAGATGGCAGAGATAAAAAAAGATTTACCAGAAATACTATAATTCCTATATTAATTAATAATATTTATAATATTGATGATAATCATTCCAGAGAGTTACCATAGTTACCAAATCCTGTCACTTTAGTTGAATTAAATCTTTCTAGGTTAAAAAAATGCTTCTGTAATAACCCAGTGCTGTCCAGGGTTGATTTATTTATCTTTGTTCCTTTTAAATGTTCTTTTTATAGAGCTGGTTAGGGAACTCTACCCCTGCAAGCCACAACTGGTTGAGCAGAAGGTGCTCCCTCTGCTCTGGTAGCTCCTGGGGACCTCCAGCAACAGTGGTACGGTCCACGGGAGGGGTGGAAGCGTGACGGGGCCACTGTCCACCTATGCCAAGCCCTTCATGCCCACATGGGTCCGGCGCTGCTGGACTGAGCTGCTTCCCAACCTTCCAATATCCACAAGAGACTAAGAGAGTTTGTGAAGAACCTCCCGACCACCTGAGAGCTGCCAGCCAGACCTCCAGACCAAAATAAAGCCCAACATGGATTCTACTTGAAGATGGAGATGTTTGTGTATTTCTTACTGTGCCTGCACTCTAAATGAAGGAGAGAGGAAGAAAGTCAAACATTTTAACATTTTGAATTAGCAGAAGCTAAATCCTTAAACTCAGAAGGCCTTTTAAATAAGGAGCACAGATTTTAGCGAATCACATCAGGTTTAACACGCCTAGGAGCTCTGCTCTTTTTGCACTTTGAAATACTAACACTTATCATGATAACTGTTGTCATGGTGACTATAGATATATATTGTTCTATGTTATTTTCTGTTGACATATCCTGAGGTAACTGTGCAGAATGTAATTTATCACATGCACAAGGAACAAGGATCTATAGTCTTTTTGTTGTTTGGTATGCGTAATGTGACTTTTCAATGAGGAGTCTTAAATGGTTGTTTTAAAAAAAGAAAAAGCTATGATTCACAAAATTACTTTTGTACTGTATAGCTAATAAGTGTAATGGCACAGTATTAGCTTAATATATGCTGTATGCTGTTGCAGTATGTAATGTACATTTTGCAGATAGATCACTCCTTTAATTGCAGATAGAACACTCCTTTATGTAGGTACTAACTAATTGATTATGGTCTATGTTATAAGTGGGACCTGTCCTAGACTTTTGCATGACCAGGTATATTGGTGGAGTAAACAGAATATGTTTGTACTTTAGATGTATTTTCATGCGCAGATGTTTGAATAACTTTGGATGTAAAACACGTATTTTTGGTGAATTGTAACAAGCAAAACATTTGCTGAAATCTAGCATCACACTAACATACATTTATAGTAAATAAAGTCATGCCCAGAGCTGTAATTCTCATTCCGTATTGTGCCAGTCTTAGCTATTTCCATATCTAATGTTCAGTTATATGGAATGTTTTTCAAGATGGTATAAGACAGAGATTGATTTCTATGAAAATTATTTCATAAATTTGTGTGCAACATCTAGAGCGGTTGCAAGCTACAGTGCCAGTAATTTTCCAAATGATCATTTATCTCATGCATAATGAGCATATCTTTGATGGTTTTGTCTCATCTTAGTGGAGGATTCTTGATGAGGCGTGTAGTCTCTGTATCATCCTGGAGAGTTCTCAAGTGTTCAGTATTAGCCACTTTTATTTCTAGGATGGCAAAAGAGAGCCAAAGGAATTCTTGTTGTCTGAACAGGTCAAACGAGCAAAATCATGTATGACTTCCTTATGAAATCTGTTTGCATACTTAAATAATTTTAAGTGCATAAGTCTTAATGATTGGTTAAGGATGTTTTTCAGGCCTTCATATTAAATGTGACGCTGTAAATAAGTGAGTCTGCAGGTATATGATGATTACCCAGATAGCAAAATGACATTGATTCAATATTGAATCAACGTCAGTCATTATCATTGAATCAACATTGACTTCTGATGTTGATTCACCATTGAAACTGCTCGTTATGTCCGACATTGAATAAATGTTGAATAAACAACCGAGGCCAACACAGAATCAACACTCATTCAATATTGAATCAACATTGATTTCTGATGTTGATTCAGCATTGAAACTGCATGTTCTGTCCAACATTCAGTAAATGTTGAATAAACAACCTAGGCAAACACAAAATCAACTCTTTCAATCAAAAGTTAAATGCAGTACAATTCATTACATGTTTTTTAGGTGATTCAATGTTGATTCAAGCCATAAAACAATTTAATATATAAAAATACCCTCTCCTCCACAAAGTAAAACTCAAAACACAACTGAGTTGAATTACATTGCTTTATTTTACTAACCAAACCAAAAACTTATATAACACAAGAAAACAATCTTCACGTGGTGTGGTTCAGAATTTCAGATGAAAACATACAAAAAAAAACCCTTCAGACGTTCATCATGTGACAGTGTTTCAATTCTTCCTGGGAATGCCACCTTCTCTTTCGGGTGCATAGCGCAGCCACTTCACAACATCTGAGAAGGTCAGCAAGGTCAAACCTTTATGTTGTTGGCAGGCTGCAGCTAAAAGCAGACAATAAAAAATAACACTTTCAGGTTACGTTCAGTCTCTTAGCAATTCATTCAAATAGCAAATGGTTCACTACAATGGGCACTACAAAATATACTATGAAACTGAATAAAACCAATAAGAGTGACAATATACCAGTGCCAGTAATACTAGTACATTTCCTGTAGTTTATAACTCCAATATAATATCCTGATCCTTAGTTATTTTTTTTTATGAATTCCACAAGAGTTGCTGGCTCACATGAGGTGTGGAAGGTAAAAGGGTTTACTGTTCACTGTTCTGTTTTTGATTTTTTTTCTCAGCTTGAGAAACCATTAAACATTATCTCATGTCTGTACGCACCACAATGGTTCAAACTCAAATCAACGCACTCTCTCTACTTTGAAAATAATATTGTTGACAGTCTGGAGTTTGATGATGTAATCAATGATTATGCCAGTTCTATAGACTACTGACTGAGCAGTACTGACTAAGGCTATAGACAATTAATGAGTATGACTTGGATACTGATCAGCAACAATAATAGTAATTATTTACTGATTGTGTCTGTCGGTCTGTGAGAAATTTACATTTACTGTACTGTATGAATTTGTTCAGAGGTGTCAATTCCAGGTTCAGAAAGTAAAAGTCCTCACCAGGATTTTGCTCGGGCTTCCTGGATTGTGTTGATTCCACTAATTTTACCTGGATTGCACCAATTAGAAAATCTAGCAAGCTTGAGCAAAGTCCTGGTGAGGACTTTTACTTTCTGAACCTGGAATTGACACCTCTGAACAAACAAACATTACTCTTGTTGGTAGTGTCAGTCATCTGCAGTTCGTTAAAGCTAGGTTTATACACCTCGCGCGAACCTCCAACATAACTCGGTTCACGTTGAATTTCAGCAGGCTGGAGCAGCAGCTCTTAAAACTGAATTTTCTCTCATTTTGTATCTTTACAAAAAAATCCTTTCACAAAGCATTCACTTGAAGAACACTAGGGCAAAATTCATGTTCAAATAAATAAAGGGCAATAAGACTGCTTTATTTGTTTTTAATTTGTTTATGCCCCCCTCAATTTTTTTTGCACCAGCCGCCACTGATTTATAATCTCCTCATCTGCACAGGCCAGGCAGAAGATATTCAAAGAAGAATACATCCAGTTTAGCTTTCATAGACTCCCATTTCTTGGCATCAAAGTGGATCTGCTCCAGGTGATTGTCTTTGGTACAGTGGGGGGGGGGGG
This sequence comes from Brachyhypopomus gauderio, assembly GCF_052324685.1. NCBI lineage: Eukaryota > Metazoa > Chordata > Actinopteri > Gymnotiformes > Hypopomidae > Brachyhypopomus > Brachyhypopomus gauderio. The sequence goes on from NC_135218.1 coordinate 4,011,016, forward strand.
GGGCGGGCACGACTTACTAACGCGTGCGAACAAGATAATTAAGTATTACTTTATATAAAGCCAGGTTTACCTTCCTTGGGCAGTCAGTTCGCGAACGTCCCTGGGATCTGCTTGCTTTGCTGTGAAAAAATAAACTTTGTTGCCGAGTGTGAAAGGCGACATTAGTATCTCCCACGCGTTAATAAGTCGTGGCCACACGTTATTATTTTTTTTACATGATGTCACCTTACGGGCTCCATAAAATATAGTAAAATCTATTATTTTATTTTTTTTAACTGTCTTGTCAATGGATTCAATGTATAAAGCCAGATCCTTAAACGCGAGAAGCGGCTTTCATGTCAGATGGCTCAGTCAAAACCATTACGTCTTAATGAACCAATAAATACATCAGCGGCGACAAGCGTTTACAACTTCATCCTCAACGTTTTCAGCCCTGGCGTGAATGTTATCCTCACCCGTCCCTGGATTCACCAGTTACAACTACAGACACTAGAAAAAAAATCTCGTTTCTTATTTTATGTCACCGTTAACTACACGGGGTTGACGCGAACTTAATAGAGTTCTATCTATCTACCTATTTATCACAAGTGCTTGACGAGGCTGAAGTTGGTTCCTTATTCGCCAGTGTCTTATTCGCACTTTCCGTTCCACCTTAAAAAAAATAAAGCGGTAGTTTCATTATGTCGCCGCGATAGAATGTATTGTACGTTTCTATGGCTGTATCTCCTGATTCTTACATCGTCTCAGAAATCTGACGAGCAGGTTTGATTGACCATATAAGTGACTGTATAAATCCAGAAGAAGAAGAGTTTTTACTGTAGAATATTTTTATAATCGTCCTGTGAAGTTGGCATGTCAGGCGAAAATGTACTATGCATACAGTGCATTGGTCTTAGTTTGTATGGCTGTATCTCCTGATTCTTACATCGTCTCAGAGATCTGACGAGCAGGTTTGATTGACCATATAAGTGACTGTATAAATCCAGAAGAAGAAGGTTTTTTACTGTAGAATATTTTTTTAATTGACCTGTGAACTTGGCATGTCAGGCGATAATGTACTGTGCATACAGTACATTTGTCTTAGTTTGTATGGCTATATCTCCTGATTCTTACATCGTCTCAAAGATCTGACAAGCAGGTTTGATTGACCATATAAGTGACTGTATAAATCCAGAAGAAGAAGGTTTTTTACTGTAGAATATTTTTTTTATTGACCTGTGAAGTTGGCATGTCAGGCGAAAATGTACTATGCATACAGTGCATTGGTCTTAGTTTGTATGGCTGTATCTCCTGATTCTTACATCGTCTCAGAGATCTTACGAGCAGGTTTGATTGACCATATAAGTGACTGTATAAATCCAGAAGAAGAAGAGTTTTTACTGTAGAATATTTTTATAATCGTCCTGTGAAGTTGGCATGTCAGGCGATAGAATGTAATGTGCATATAGTGCAATGGTCTTAGTTTGTATGGCAGTATCTCCTGATTCTTACATCGTCTCAAAGATCTGACAAGCAGGTTTGATTGACCACATAAGTGACTGTATAAATGCAGAAGAAGAAAGTTTTTTACTGTAGAACATTTTTTTTATTGACCTGTGAACTTGGCATGTCAGGCGATAATGTACTGTGCATACAGTACATTTGTCTTAGTTTGTATGGCTATATCTCCTGATTCTTACATCGTCTCAAAGATCTGACAATCAGATTTGATTGACCATATAAGTGACTGTATAAATCCAGAAGAAGAAGGTTTTTTACTGTAGAATATTTTTTTTATTGACCTGTGAAGTTGACATGTCAGGCGATAATGTACTGTGCATATAGTGCAATGGTCTTAGTTTGTATGGCAGTATCTCCTGATTCTTACATCGTCTCAAAGATCTGACAAGCAGGTTTGATTGACCACATAAGTGACTGTATAAATGCAGAAGAAGAAAGTTTTTTACTGTAGAAAATTTTTTTTATTGACCTGTGAACTTGGCATGTCAGGCGATAATGTACTGTGCATACAGTACATTTGTCTTAGTTTGTATGGCTATATCTCCTGATTCTTACATCGTCTCAAAGATCTGACAATCAGATTTGATTGACCATATAAGTGACTGTATAAATCCAGAAGAAGAAGGTTTTTTACTGTAGAATATTTTTTTTATTGACCTGTGAAGTTGACATGTCAGGCGATAATGTACTGTGCATACAGTACATTTGTCTTAGTTTGTATGGCTGTATCTCCTGATTCTTACATCGTCTCAGAGATCTGACAAGCAGGTTTAGTTGACCATATAAGTGACTGTATAAATCCAGAAGAAGAAGGTTTTTTACTGTAGAATATTTTTTTAATTGACCTGTGAAGTTGGCATGTCAGGCGATAGAATGTAATATGCATATAGTACATTTGTCTTAGTTTGTATGGCAGTATTTCCTGATTCTTACATTGTCTCAAAGATCTGACAAGCAGGTTTAGTTGACCACATAAGTGACTGTATAAATCCAGAAGAAGAAGAGTTTTTACTGTAGAAAATTTTTTTTATTGACCTGTGAACTTGGCATGTCAGGCGATTTAATGTACTATGCATACAGTGCATTGGTCTTAGTTTGTATGGCTGTATCTCGTGATTCTTACATCGTCTCAAAGATCTGACAAACAGCTTTAGTTGACCATATAAGTGACTGTATAAAACCAGAAGAAAAAGAGTTTTTACTGTAGAATATTTTTTTTATTGACCTGTGAACTTGGTATGTCAGGCCATATAATATGTTCAGTATATTTTACTTTTGTCTTATTTCATACGGTTTTATCTCCTCATTATCACCTTTTTTTAAACTCATCTTCTATGCCATTATTTGCTTATTGTCAAACTTTCAGGCAATTAATTAAACTAGTGTAACCCATTTGTATACTTGTGAGTACAGTAACATTTTCTGCTATCTTCACTTGCCCTTTTTAGGCACTTAAGTTCAAATGTATGTACTTTCTGTCTTGTCCTTTCTGTCCTTGCTCGGTAATCTTTAAAATATCACTCTAACATGAAACATAATTTATCCTACTCCAATAGACTTTTTCTTTCAGCGCTTGTAAAGGAAATTGGGTATTGGAATGATTCATAATCAATAAAGGGCATTATTAATTATTATTTTCTCTAATTAAGTAATGATAATGTATGCTTGTGTAACTGAAACTGTTTGTTCTCAAAACACTTCTGTGAAACCAACCTGTTCAGTTAGGAACACGGATTGTGAATCAATTTCACCTGCTGTTGTGTAAATGGAATAGACAACAGGTAGAAATGAGAGGCAATTAGCAAGACCCCCCCTATAAAGGAGTGGTTCTGCAGGTGGGGACCACAGACCACTTCTCAGTACCTATGCTTTCTGGCTGATGTTTTGGTCACTTTTGAATGTTGGTGGTCCTTTCACACTCGTGGTAGCATGAGACGGACTCTACAACCCACACAAGTGGCTCAGGTAGTGCAGCTCATCTAGGATGGCACATCAATGCGAGCTGTGGCAAGAAGGTTTGCTGTGTCTGTCAGCGTAGTGTCCAGAGGCTGGAGGCGCTACCAGGAGACAGGCCAGTACACCAGGAGACGTGGAGGAGGCCGTAGGAGGGCAACAACCCAGCAGCAGGACCGCTACCTCCGCCTTTGTGCAAGAAGGAACAGGAGGAGCACTGCCAGAGCCCTGCAAAATGACCTCCAGCAGGCCACAAATGTGCATGTGTCTGTACAAACGGTTAGAAACCGACTCCATGAGGATGGTATGAGGGCCCGACATCCACAGATGGGGGTTGTGCTCACAGCCCAACACCGTGCAGGACGCTTGGCATTTGCCAGAGAACACCAGGATTGGCAAATTCGCCACTGGCGCCTTGTGCTCTTCACAGATGAAAGCAGGTTCACACTGAGCACATGTGACAGACATGACAGAGTCTGGAGACGCCGTGGAGAGCGATCTGCTGCCTGCAACATCCTTCAGCATGACCACAGCCATACACAGCCATTTCAAAATAAAGGCCCACTAAATTATCATTTTGATCAATTTTACTTTGCATTTACACTGTTATTAAAAGGAATCCCACTGATTGCACAGAATAATTTCACTACAGAATGGTAGAATACCACCTAATGGTGTCACTCTGTCAAGATCAAGCAGATGTTATGTGCCATTTCAAAATAAAGTGTATATGTAAAATATTTTAAATATTTTATAATATTAAATAATAATAATAACAATTTACTGAACCAATAACATCCCTTATTGTATTCCAGACTTTCTTTCATATGGACTCTTTATATATAGAGAGACTACTCTAAGTAGTCTGTCTATCATTATCAATAAATGTATCTCATTTAATGACATCATTGCCCACCTGTTATCCTGAGTTACCTTCTATCACATCAGGTGATCTGAGGAGGCAGGATGCAAGTGCAACAAACAAACAAACCAAGAGAACAAAGACAAAATTAAAGTAGAAATACTGACTTATTGGCAAATCAATAAAATAATAAAAAACTCCAAGCAAATATAAGGCAAACAACCAGGGATATATACAAGCACAAATGACAAACAGCTGGGGCTAACAAGAGGGAGACAACCAGAGCAACTGAAAGCATGTTTGCTTCTCAGCACTAGGGTCTTGGGTTCAAGTCCCTATCTGAGTGGAGTTTCCATGTTCTCCCCGTGTTTGCGTGGGTTTCCTCCGGGGTCTCCGGTTCCCTCCCACAGTCCGAAGACATGGAGGTTAGGTAAATTGGCAGTCCCAGACAAATTCTCCCTGAGTGTGTATCTGTGTCTCTCTGTTCAATAAATAGCAGTTGTCTGAGTGTCTATGCTTGTATGTCCAGTGGTGGATGGTGCTCTGCCACTAGGGTCTGTCCTCTCTCCCCTTCCTGCACCCCATTCAGTCCCCCAGGGGGCTGTGGATCCCGGTAGAGAGTGCGCAGTTGGCTGCTGCTTCTTGCCGTTGTGTGTGATTGGTTGTGTGAGACTTGTCATCCCCGGTAGCTCAACGTGTTCAGCCACATAATCCCAATTAGAAACAAAGGGCAGGAACCTCTGAAGTTTGGAACCTCTGAAGCCTGGTGGTTAGGGAACTGGTCTTGTGACCGGAGGGTCGTAGGTTCGATTCCCAGACCTGAGGCCATGACTGAGGTGCCCCTGAGCAAGGCCCTTAACCCTCAATTGCTCACTTGTATGTTAAAAAAAAGAGATAAAAATGTAAGTCGCTCTGGATAAGGGAGTTTGCCAGTGTTAAAATTGTAAAGCGCCTTGGGTATCCTGAAAGGCGCTATATAAATTGTACATTCATTCATTCATTCATGAGCGTGTGAGGGGCGGTGACAGTGGGCGGACACTAGGAGCACATGGCAGAAATGTAAACACAGGCACATGGCACTGACAGGACAATGAAAACAAAGACAGAAAGACAAGAATGAAGCAGAGCAGAATATGACACCTGTTCGCAATTGTCATGGGCAGATGACGAGGTTAGGCACGTTAGGCAGGAGTCCCCTTGGACTATGATGTTTGCTGATGACATTGTGATCTGTAGTGAGAGTAGGGAGCAGGTGGAGGTGAGCTTGGAAAGATGGAGATATGCTTTGGAGAAAGTGAGCAGGAGTAAAACAGAGTACATGTGTGTGAATGAGAGGGCAGACGGTGGACAGGTCCAGTTACAAGGAGTTGATTTGGTGAAGGTTGACGAGTTTACCTACTTAGGGTCGAGGGTACAGAGTAATGGAGGACGTAAAAGAGAGGTAAAGAATAGAGTGCAGGCAGGCTGGGGTGGATGCAGGGCCGGAGTGGGACACTTTTTCAGCCCGGGAGTTTCATGCCCAAATCCGGCCCAAAATTATTTTCCCCTCCCAATCGGCCCAAACTAGAGACTGACATGAGCCGGCCCATCGGGAATCCTCCCGATTAGCCACTCCGGCTCTGGGTGGATGGCATAAAGTGTCTGGGGTGATCTGTGATAGAAGGGTGTCGGCTAGAATGAAAGGAAAGATCTATAGGACAGTAGTGAGACCTGCTATGTTGTATGGACTGGAGACAGTGGCACTGACAAAGAGACAGGTGAGGGAGATGGAGGTGTCTGAGATGAAGATGTTGAGATTCTCATTTGGAGTGACGAGGAAGGATAGGATTAGAAATGAGTTTATTAGAGGATCAGCACATGTAGCATGTTTAGGAGATAAAGTTAGAGAAGCGAGATTGAGGTGGTTTGGACATGTACAGAGGAGGGAGGAGAGATATATTGGTAGGAGGGTCTTGAGGATGGAACTTCCAGGCAAGAGGAGGAGAGGTAGACCTAAGAGGAGGTTTATGGATGCAGTGGAAGAGGATATGAGAGTGGCTGGTGTTTCAGTGGAGGACACTCAAGACAGGGCCAGATGGAGGAGTTTGATCCGCTGTGGCGACCCCTAAACGGGAATAGCAGAAAGAAGAAGAAGAACACTGCCTGACCTCCTAGAAGATACAATACAATGTTAGGCTTGTGTGTGGGATTTGGGGCAAACGGCTTTCCAATGCCCCTGTTTTATTGTTTTAATCAATTCTAGGAAGACGTTTGCTTATTTGAACTAATTCCCATTCATTGTTCAGCAGCAACCTGCTGAATAAATGATAAAACATCAAGGTTTACTAAGCAATGGAATGATAATGGGGCAGCAGCATCTTGACTGCAGACAGGAAGCAGAATGACCAACTCATTAAGAGGGCCTGGTCTGTCCTGATAAACCTCTTGGACCCAGTGCAAGAGATGGCAATATACTTAGACAGCACTGGACAGCTGCTTCAGTCAATAGTTTCTTCACTTTAGTCTTCATAGTTCTCTTCATCTTTTCCACTGCTGTTAGACTACACAACCCACACTGCTCCTAGTAAACCCCACACATCAGCAGACCACCTAGATGTACAGAATATTGCGTGTACAGCCAGCACTACTCCCAGAGAAACTCTGGTCATCAGCAGTCCAGCAGTATAGCGCCAAACATTTGATACTCTGTTTTATTTCACTTTACTTTTTATAAAGCAACTGTATAGCTCTTATATGTTATTCATTCCTTAATTCTACTTAAGACATTATGCTTTTTTAATTCTGTGAGTGTATTCTTATGTCCATTGTTTTATTTTTTTAATTTAATTTCTGTCTAGCTTCTGAAAACAGGAATCGAAGTGTTTTATTTAGGTGCAGCAACTCCACAAACATATAGAAAGGTCTGTAGTGAACTAAACATTGTTTTGATTATTACTCCATATTTTAGTAATTTCAGGAACCTTTATTTTGAAATGACACATCACATTTTCTTGATCTTGACTGAGTGACACCTTTAGGTGGTATTGTACCATTCTGTAGTGAAATTATTCTGTGCAATCAGAAGGATTCATTTTAATGACAGTGTAAATGCAGAGTAAAATTGATCAAAATGATAATTTAGAGGGCCTTTATTTTGAAATGGCACATCACATCTGCTTGATCTTGACAGAGTGACACTTTTAGTTGGTATTCTATCATTCTGTAGTGAAATTATTCTGAGCAATCAGAAGGATTCTTTTTAATGACACTGTAAATGTAGAGTAAAATTGATCAAATCTGGTCATTTGATGGACCTTTATTTTGAATTGACACATCAGATCTTCTTGATCTTACATGAGTGACACCTGTAGGTGGTATTCTACCATGCTGTAGTGAAATTATTCTGTGCAATCAGGAGGATTCTTTTTAATGACACTGTAAATATAGAGTAAAATTGATCAAATCTGGTCATTTGATGGACCTTTATTTTGAAATGATGCATCAGATCTTTTTGATCTTGACTGAGAGACACATTTAGGTGGTATTCTACCATTCTGTAGTGAAATTATTCTGTGCAATCAGGAGGATTCCTTTTAATAACAATGTAAACATAGAGTAAGATGTATCAAATCTGATAATGTGGAGTGCCTTTATTTTGAAATGACACATCAGATCTTCTTGATCTTGACTGAGTGACATCTTTTGGTGGTGTTCTACCATTCTGTAGTGAAAATATTCTGTGCAATCAGGAGGATTCTTTTTAATGCCCCTGTAAACATAGAAATAAATTGATCAAATCTGGTTATTTGAGGGGCCTTTACTTTGAAATGCCACATCAGATCTTCTTGATCTTAGCTGAGTGACACCTTTAGGTGGTGTTCTACCATTCTGTAGTTAAATTATTCAGTGCAATCAGAAGGATTTTTTAATGACCCTGTAAACAGAAAAAAAAATTGATTAAATCTGGTAATTTGAGGGACCTTTACTTTGAAATGCCACATCAGATCTTCTTGATCTTACATAAGTGACATCTCTACGTGGTGTTCTAACATTCTGTAGTGAAATTACTCAGTGCAATCAGGAGGATTTTTTTTATGACACTGTAAACATACAGTAAAATTGATCAAATCTGGTAATTTGAGGGACCTTTACTTTGAAATGCCACATCAGATCCTATTGATCTTAGCTGAGTGACATTTCTAGGTGGTGTTCTACCATTCTGTCGTGAAATTGTTCTGTGCAATCAGGAGGATTTTTTTTATGACCCTGTAAACATAGAAAAAAAATTGATCAAATTGGTAATTTGAGGGACCTTTACTTTGATATGCCACATAAGATCTTCTTGATCTTACATGAGTGACATCTGTAGGTGGTGTTCTACCATTCTGTCGTGAAATTATTGAGTGCAATCAGGAGGAATTTTATTAATGACCCTGTAAACATAGAATAAAGTCGATCAAATCTGGTAATTTGAGGGACCTTTACTTTGAAATGCCACATCAGATCTTCTTGATCTTTACTGAGTGACATCTGTAGGTGGTGTTCTACCATTCTGTAGTGAAATTATTGAGTGCAATCAGGAGGAATTTTATTAATGACCCTGTAAACATAGAATAAAGTTGATCAAATCTGGTAATTTGAGGGACCTTTACTTTGAAATGCCACATCAGATCTTCTTGATCTTTACTGAGTGACATCTGTAGGTGGTGTTCTACCATTCTGTAGTGAAATTATTGAGTGCAATCAGGAGGAATTTTATTAATGACCCTGTAAACATAGAATAAAGTTGATCAAATCTGGTAATTTGAGGGACCTTTACTTTGAAATGCCACAACAGATCTTCTTGATCTTTACTGAGTGACATCTGTAGGTGGTGTTCTACCATTCTGTAGTGAAATTATTGAGTGCAATCAGGAGGAATTTTATTAATGACCCTGTAAACATAGAATAAAGTTGATCAAATCTGGTAATTTGAGGGACCTTTACTTTGAAATGCCACAACAGATCTTCTTGATCTTTACTGAGTGACATCTGTAGGTGGTGTTCTACCATTCTGTAGTGAAATTATTGAGTGCAATCAGGAGGAATTTTATTAATGACCCTGTAAACATAGAAAAAAATGATCAAATCTGGTAATTTGAGGGACCTTTACTTTGAAATGCCACATCAGATCTTCTTGATCTTACATGAGTGACATCTGTAGGTGGTGTTCTACCATTCTGTATTGAAATTACTCTGTGCAATCAGGAGGATTTTTTAATGACACTGTAAATATAAAACGGTGTAAAAGTAACAAAATGTAATAATTTACTTTTTACATATTCTGTTCACCATTTAGATTTAAATGTGGAATCACAGGCCACATCACCCTTTACCGTAATCTATGAAATACGCGCAACTTCGCAATTTTTTCGGGGGCTGGCTTGACCAAGATTTTTTAAGTGAGGGCTGGCTTGACCGCAGTGAAAATTGTGAGATCTCTAGTTAACCAGTGACCCAGGGATTTATTCATATCCATCACCCTTTTATCAACATTGATCTCTTCTCTCCTAACAGGGTCCTTAGAAATCGTAATGCCCAGATATTTCACTTCAGACTTAACGGAAATGGAAGCAACAGATTCCTCAGAGCAAGAATGGATTGGGAGCAGATCACATTTCTTGATATTGAGAAGCAGACCTGAAGCACCAGAAAAAGACGAAACTAGATTTGGAACCACTTCCACCATGGTTTTATCTTTCAGAAAAATAGCAGTATCATCGGCAAATTGACTTAATTTAAATTCCTTACCCAAAATATTAATGCCATGCAAATTTGAATTCCTATAGATTAATAGCGTAAGCATTTGAGTTGCCAAGATGAATAATTTAGGAGAAATCTGACATCCTTGACGAATGCCTCGTGACACACTAAAGCTTGGGGTCATACCTAGGGATGCAAATTATCGATTAATTCATTAATCGTTAGTTGACTGATCTTATCGATCGACTTTCGATTAATCGATAAGCGGCGTTTTTCACCTGAATTTCAGTGTTTCAATAGGGCTTTTAAAAATATCAGCTAAATATACTGCTCAAAAAAATTAAGGGAACACTAAAATAACACATCCTAGATCTCAATTAATAAAAATCTTTGAAATCAGTTGAAAATCTCTCATTTCTACCTGTTGTCTGTTCCATTTGCACAAGAGCAGTTGAAATTGATTCACAATCAGTGTTGCTTCCTATCTGAACACAAAGTGTGGATGACTTGGAGTTACATTGTGTTGTTTAAGTGTTCCCTTTATTTTTTTGAGCAGTGTAGTTAAAACACTTTGTTCAAAAAGTATATATTATATTATGATAATTATATTGTATTATATTATATATTGCTCAAGTAATTATGCATGAGGAAATTATGGTATAACAAAATACATTCTTTCATTTTAAAAAAGGAATAAATTAAGGACTGGCTCAGTTCAATTTGAAACATTAGACATTTAAATAAATGTTTAAAAAAAAAAAGAAATTAAATAGAGAGCCAAACAGAATATTATTGAGCCCATGTTTGGACAATGTTTCTAGCTTTGTAGTGAACACATGCTGTAACGCGACCGGAGAGTGCCCAAGTTTCCACAACATCATTGAGCTTGTCAGTTAAACTGTCAGCGGTGTGTCTATCCGACATGTTCGTCGTAATCAGAACTGCAGATTTTAGCTGCCAGTTCTCGTCAGTGTAGTGGCACGTCACAGTAATGTAACTTTCTGTTGTTAGAGCCGTCCAACAATCTGTTGTAAGGGCTACAGTAGTAGCAGTAGATAGCTTTGTTTTTAGCTCACTCGTATTTTTTTGTAGCGAGCTTCGAAAACGCTCGCCTTCCCAGTGTAGCTGTGATTTTAGGTTGACCAGGTGCACTGGTGATATGCAGGACAGCTGCATGCATGGTGTTCAAATGATAATTGAGTGAGCTAGTGGAACTGTTGTACTTCAATACCGCATTACACACAGAACATTTGACTTCTTTGACTAAATTAACAATGTTGAAATTGTAGCGACTACTACTCCTCGCAGCGAGTTCCCTAACAGACAGGCACTTGGCCCTTTAAGTGACACTGGGAGAGCGGCGCCTGCGCGCGCCAGGGGAGGGGAAGAGAACAGTGCTATTGTTTGAGTTGCGTGGAAAATAAAGTTTCCCTCCTTGGGATTTTCTGGATTACGCAGTTTCTGCCTCGTTTCCCGAACACGCTTCAAAATGGTCCCACACCGCACGTTTTTTCGCCCGCTTCATTTTGTTTTCCACTCTGGTCTTTCGCGACACGTGTTCACCTCTCGTTCTTACGCTCTGTTCAAGTTAATACAGGAGCGCTCTCTAATGATTAATCGTGATTAATACATTTTGATCGAGTAACGTCTTAATCGACAATTAATCGAAAGTCGATTAATCATTTGCATCCCTAGTCATACCATTACCAAGGGATACTGAACTACTTATATCAGTATAAAACATCTCGATTATATTACGGAATTTCTCCCCAAACCCCATACGTTTCTGCAATGAAACAATGTTCCAAAGAGTCAAACGCCTTATAGAAATCAAGGAATAAAATAAAACTGTCATTGTTAATAAAGTCTCTATAGTCAAACATGTCGAGAATCAATCTGGTATGAAAATGTATATTCCTTCCTTTCATGAAGGCAGATTGACATTCACTAATTACAGAAGCCAAGCCCTTATTTAAGCGATTAGCATACACAAACGCTAGCATTTTATAGTCTATGCATAATAAAGTAATAGGTCTCCTATTTTCTAGGGATAAGGGGTCCTTGTTGACCTTAGGAATCAGGGTGATGAGACCTCGCTTCATGGTGGGAGAGAGAGATTTGTTAGAGATGCAGTCTACAAGGCCATTGAATAATAACAACCGAATATCATCCCAAAAGAAAAGATAAAATTCAACTGTCAGACCATCCAGGCCTGGTGATTTACCTTTAGCCATTCGCTGGCTTACATCATCTAACTCATCAACGGTCAAATCTTTTTCCATTGCTTCATTAAAATGAGAGTTGACTAATTCAATGGAATCATTAATTTCCTCAAAAAAAGACTGGCACACATATTGAATCCGAATCTTCAGTAACACTGCCATTAACAATTTGGAGATTCTCTTTTTGGACTGTCTCTGCTTCTCAAGACCAAAAAGATATGCGGAATTTCTTTCACCCTCATCAATCCAACAAGCCCTGGAGCGAATAAACGCGCCCTTTGCCTTTTCTAAAAATAAATCATCAAGTTGAGATTTGAGATCATCTAAATGGCCTCTCTCCTCAGATGTTAACAGAGGTTTAGCACACATAGAATTTATGTTATTTATAATTTTTGATTGTTTTGCTCTCATCTCATTGGCAGTGTGCTTAGCTATCTTAATTGCAAGAGATTTAATGCTAAATTTAAACCACTCCCATTTGCTCAATGATTAGGTTTCCCTGAGTGAAATTTCCTCTAAGAGTTTTCTAACTTCTGTACAAAAGTTCTTATTTAACAAAAGCTTGCTATTGAATTTCCAAATTGAGTTTGTGTGCAATTTACGATTGTTCAAGGAGAGGAGTAATGAAATAGCACAGTGGCCAGTTAAGGGCGACGCAGAGATTTCACATCTTAAAACTCCATCCAACCTATTATGAGGGATTAACCAGTAGTCTAATCTTGAACACTGACCGTTATTTGAAGCATTAAACCAGGTGTATTGTCTGGAATTAGGGTTTCTTGATCTCCAACAGTCAGTCACATGTAGGGGAGAGTGGGCTGATTTGTGCCAGTGGGGAAGTTGTGCCACCCCCTGTTTTTAGGGAACCAGAGAAGAAATTGGTTATGTGACCATATATTTTTGAAAAAACATTCATTTTACTCATCCTGCAAAGAAGAGAGCCTCATTGCATAAGAGGAAAGCACTTTTAAGTTCAAAAAACTGTTTTTTTCTTTTCAAAGTAAAATTCCTATGATCAAGGATTTTTGATTGTTGTGTCCGAACAGTTATAGAGAAGTATGAAAACATTTTACACGTTTTAGTACTTTGGTAAGCTACACTATAAGTCTATGCAGCTAGCATGATGTTAGCCCAAAACTACTGGATGATGCATTTTTTCCCAAATGGTGGGGTTGGGGTGATTTGTGCCATAGGGCCTGGGGTAAGTTGTGCCAGTGGCACAGCTCACACCCACTTATGTATATTTTAAACATATTGTTTTTTTGTAGTTGTACATTGTATTCTTATATTTAATCACTTAAACTATGTGACATTCTTAATTTTAGACCCAAAATAGAAATAGACCATCATGCCACGGAGTTATAAGAGAAAGACATGCAGGGCTTCCACTCCTCTAGAGGACATGGACAGAGTAGTGAAGAGGTGGAGAAGGGAAGTCTATTGGTCAGGTGGCGAGGGAGATGAGCATATGCAGGATGTCATTAAAGTAAAACATGGAGAAGAAAAAGATAGATGGAAAAGAAATAGGATATAAAAGAACTGGACTTATTTAAAGTGTATAGCTTCAACCTATGCAAATGTAAATGTAAACTGCAATGGATCAATAAGGGAAAAATTAAGATATATGCCAATTATGCTAAAAAAAAACTTAATATTTGCTACTGTTTTTGTTTCATTTTGTTCTGAAGTGCTAGGCCTTGTTTAAGAAATTTTATCTTTTGTGTGCTCATGTGGCACAATAGGCTTTTAGAAAATTGGCCTTTGATGTTGTAAAGTAACTTTAAATAAACTTTAAATTAGTAATTTTGTATTGAATTTGTCTAGCTTTTATATAGCATTCCAGTTCTTGAGATCAAAATGTATTGTTTTACTTCAGTAATCAATGGCACAATTTACCCCAATGTATTCTCTCCAATGGCACAACTTACCCCGCACTGGGGGCAAGTTGTGCCACGAGACCACTTTTTTTCAAAAAGCTGAATTTCTTAAATACTATAATTCACATCCAAAGTGACTGATTCCAGGGATGCCCCCACATCCTGAAATATATGTACATATTCTAGTTGGAAGCATTACTGTCATAGTCTCACTTTAAAGTCACTAAGTAAAAACTGGCACAACTCACCCCACTCTCCCCTACGTTGGAAACTAAGTTGTTGAAGTTTTCATCAATGAGATTATGCCGCCCTCGAGAGGGAAGACGGTCAACTGAACTGTCTGGAACTGCATTAAAATCACCTCCTATAATCACCTCCTCTGTCGAGTACGTTATTTTCCAATGTTTTATCTTCTCACATAGATCAGAATAGAAAATGTTATTAATTACTTTGCTGTTATACCCATACACACAAACTAGAATGAATTTAACTCATAAGTTAACAAACTTTAGCGTCCTTGGATTTTAGCCAGACCTCGTCTCGAACAGTGCGCATACTGAACTGTATAATAACAGCTCGATGGACGTTGTCAGAAGTGGCGGCGCTGGTTCCCCCCCCCCAGCCGATGTACGGTGTCCACCGTGTCCCGCAACCGGTCCACTGATACCGGGATGACTCTTGTGAGAATCCCGATGATAGTTTCACGCAAGTTCTCACCCCCCCTTTCCGGCAGACCGATCACTCTTATACCGGGCATGTTCAGCACAGGAACTTTTCAGCTTCTGATTCTCAATCCGGAGATTGTTTACCTGGGACTGAAGCTCGAAAATGTCTTTTTTTTATTGTCATGGATAGTATTCGCCTATGGCTGTTGCGGAATCACCCTCGAGATCAGTTTCAGTCATCATCAACTTCATGTTTTTTTCAGTGTGGTCTCGGTTCACTTTATCAGCTTTACCGGTAGACGTGTTTGGATTTGAAGCAGCGACATCTACTTCAACTGCATCAGAATCATCCTCGTTGTGCTGCAGTCAGGCTGTATTCATGGTCCGACATGATACCGACAAACTTCTAACAATTTGGAGCTATAACAAGTAAAGTAGTAACCAAAAAGGCTTTCAAACGGACTATATATTTTTAAAAAAGTATGTGTACGGATCTACTGCTAAGGCAAAATGTCAAGAGACTAGGCTAAATAGTAAAATAAAATTTAAATTTCAACAGAGCCTGCTAAAAACCCTCCTCTCACTCCGCCATCTTAAGCCTCCCCCTCTCAGGTTGTCTATGCGGCGACTGGAGCTCGAGATGGAAATGGAAAAGGAGCTTACAGGAACCAAGGGCGAGGGAGTCCGCCCCACGATTTCAAACCATGTCAAATTCCCCACCGCAAAGTTTGTGCGAGCCCGCACCTGCGTCTCAACTCTCCTCCGGTCCGGAGGTAGGTTTACTCGAGGACGTACGCCCCGGTTTTGCTGTTGCTAAACCCATTGCTCTAGTCCCACCATTTAGAGAAACCGAAGTAGATACGTATTTCGGCGTTTTTGAGCGTGTCGCTGTGTCGTTACGTTGGCCTCGGGACATAACATAATACTCTTCTGGAACATCCAAATGCTCTCTAGCAAACTTCAGACGTGCCTGGATATGGACTGGCTTAAGCAGGGGGACACGTCTGGCACTGCAAGATCTGAATCCCTGGCGTCGTAGTGTGTTGCTGATGGTAGCCTTTGTAACGTTGGTCCCAGCTTTCTGCAGGTCATTCACTAGATCCCCCCTTGTGATTCTGGGATTTTTCCTCACCGTTCTTGTGATCATTTTGACCCCACGGGCTGAGATCTTGCGTGGAGCCCCAGACCGAGGGAGATTAGTAGTGGTCTTGTAGGTCTTCCATTTTCTGATTATTGCTCCCACAGTAGATTTATTCACACCAAGCTGCTTGCTTATTGCAGATTCAGTCTTCCCAGCCTGGTGCAGGTCTACAATTCGGTCTCTGGTGTCCTCCGACAGCTCTTTCGTCTTCACCATAGTGGAGTTTGGAGTGTGACTGTTTGAGGTTGTGGGCAGGTGTCTTTTATACTGTTAACGCCCAGCTGGCACACGACCGACCTTCAACATTAAAATGTGGTTGAAATATAGTTGAAATACTGTCTGTTGTTGTTTCAACGTTGAAACAACGTTGAATCAACGTTTAATGTTAAGTGCTTGCGCAAACGTTGAACTATTAACGGTGAATCAACGTAATATCTTCAACCTGCCTTTGTATTACCATTTCAAGTTCAAAAAACACAATACAATAAAAAAGTACAAACAACTCTTTGGCATTGGCTGAGGGTTTTGAAAGAGGTATTAATTATTATTATTATTATTATTAGTAGTAGTAGTAATAATAATAATAATATAATTTTAATTTATTTATTAATTCGTCCAAAAACGTCGTCAAAAACAGGCATGTATTATCCAGGAAGACAACATCAGGCAATGAAACAGTTTGAAATGTTTTGAGGCAGAAACAAAACTTCGCAATGACAAATCAACAAGTTTAACCCATCTGTGCAGTCAGAACACACACACACACTAGTGATTACTAGGGGGCTGTGGATCACACGTGCCCAGAGCAGTGGGCAGCCCTAGCCTGCCATCCGGGGACCAGTTGGGGTTAGGTGCCTTGCTCAAGGGCACCTCAGTCATGGCCTGTCTGGGAATCGAACCCACGACCCTCCGGTCACAAGACCAGTTCCCTAACCGCCAGGCCATGACTGTGTGGTGGTTCTCCGAGATGAAATTTACAGAGAGAATAAAAAAAATAAAATTGTTCTTTTTTCATTATGGCATACAGTTGTTTTTTTTCCTCTCTCTCATGCAATTTTGAGCATCATGAACGTGAATTTTATGGTTTATTCAAGGGTGAATGTATGACGTTGAAACGACGTTGACATATCAACGTTGATTCACCTTTCAAAATCGACACAAAATCCAACGTTGATTCAACGTTGAAATGCCTGCTGGGCGACTTCAAACCGGTGCCATTAATACAGGTAATGAGTGGGGGAAAGAGGAGCCTCTTAAAAAAGAAGTTACAGGTCTGTGACAGCCAGAAGTCTTGCTTGTTTGTAGGTGACCAAATACTTATTTTCCACCATTATTTGCTAATAAATTCTTTAAAAGTCAGACAAAATGATTTTCTCAATTTTTTTTCCACATTTTGTCTCTCATAGTTGAGGTCTACCTATGATGTCAATTACAGGCCTCTCATTTTTTTAAAGTGGGAGAACTTGCACAATTGGTGACTGAATACTTATTTTCCCCACTGTAAATGTGTTGCTGTGTTTAGAGTTTTGACAATGTATCAGAAGTATTGGGAAATGCTTGAAAATGGTTTAAGGTGATTCTTTATTACGATGAGTTACATGAGTCTAAATGGTATACAAATTAATTTTTTTAACCTATTTAATCATAGAACATCCTGAGTTTAGGGATGGACGATCTAGTTGGGTTGTTTTTTACAGAATAGCATTTCATAATTTTACAACTATTGAATAGTTCTAAACGGTCATTCAGATTGTTTTACTCAAAAATTGGCTTCAACTCAATTTAAAGTCGTATAACAGTTATAAAAACCCAAACGTTCAAAGTGTTCAAGCCATCAGCAGATTACTCATCAAGTGTTTCATATGAAATCATTACAAATTATTTGGCCAATGCCTTAGAAACTAGTTTTGTGGCAGTTTTGCCTTACAGTGGATTGTAGGCATTTGTTCTCAGATTTTATATATGTCTAGCACCATTTTAACATATATTTTTTTATTTTTAAAAGCTTATTTGAAAACGTCGAAAGGCAGCAAACGAACAGATAATCCAGTAGGGCGGCTCGAATGGCGGGAGCCTCGTGTTTCCGGGGGACGCGATTACAGTGCGCGCTGACTTCCGCTCCCTTCCGCTCTCTTCCGCTCCAGCAGCGATAAAGAAAGGACCAAGCGGTGCCGCACTGTTGGCTTCGCGGGTCAATTTTTTGCAAGTTGTTCGGCAGAATCCGAGTTGAATCGGAACCATCCCAACAGCAATCATGGTAAGACTCATTTCATCGGGCTGTTTTCTATATCCAGAGGCCCTCTTTTAAATATTTCCTTTTAATATTAAAGCAATTTGCAAAAAGAAGTCCTATGTAGATTAGTTAGTTGCACTTACGTTAGTATTACGTTATGTAGTTCTTGGTTATATTGAAGACAGATGAACATATTAACACATTACGACCATTTTAATTTTATTAGCAATATTACAACGTTTGTTTCCCCATTACACGTTCATGTGAACGTGTAAATGTAAAATAACTAGGTAGATTGGTAATGAATGGGGAAGCTAAAGGCGCTGGGTAGGTTAGCTGGGTTGCTGCTGTGAGCCGCTTCGCTAATAACAGACTAAAGTTATCAGAGTAGTTTAATAATGTATTTGGTTTAAATAAATACAAGTTTATAAACGGTCTTAAATGGTGTTGAGCTTCACTCGTTGCGATATGCTATTAATTCCCTTAACTAAACCACTTGTAAACCTAGCAGCTTGGCTTGGCCACTCTCCTTGGCTAGGGTGGTGCAGTGTTGGTGTTTACACACCGGCCCTGTGGAGGTGGTGGGTGGTGTTGGGTGAAGATCTCTTCAGGGCTGCAAAATACACCCTCAAATCCTTCATTTGTACTTCTGGTGTGGGGGGTGAGGACAGTTTGTTCAGTCTGTGCTGTGACCCAACATGGCCGAGCTGACTGTTTTAATCAACCACTTGTTTTACATACATGGGGAGACCTGCAATAGTCGCTGATTCGACTATAGTCGACTATACCCCCTAGTCGACTATGAACGTCATAGTCGAATGTACCATTCTAACTGTATGGGGGTGGCCAAGGATGCTGCTAAGCATTAGTTGTTACATTAAATGTCTGTTTTCGTTATATATAGCCTTTTGTCAAATAAAATCAACCTAATTTCTATTAATATTTTTAAATGATGTGTGCGCATTAACAATAGGCATCTTCCTTACTACACATTAATAAATCACACCCTGCAGTTGCACAATCCAAATGAGCGGAGCTGAACACGCTACAGTATGTCAGCATCTGCCGAGATTATAATGGCTACTAATAATGGCTACTACTAATGGCTACCATTTAAAACGGGTGAGGCGAAAAAAAAACTATGAAAATCCTTAGTTGAATACACCTCTATTACAGACGGTGGGGAAAAGCAGCAAGATGCTCCAGCACATCGACTATCGTATGCGCTGCATACTGCAAGATGGTCGCATATTCATCGGGACGTTCAAGGCGTTTGACAAACACATGAACCTCATTTTGTGTGACTGTGACGAGTTCAGGAAGATCAAGTAAGTCATTGCAACATGGTGCAAAGCGCACGACGTTACTGGAGGTTTGGTGTACGCGGCCTGTTCCATGTTCATGTACCCCGCTTTACAGGCCCAAAAATTCCAAGCAGCCGGAGAGGGAGGAGAAACGAGTGTTGGGCCTGGTGTTGCTCAGAGGAGAGAATCTGGTCTCCATGACTGTAGAGGGACCTCCCCCCAAAGACGTAAGTTACGAATCTGTCCCAAAACTGTATGTGGTGTTTCTGTTGTGCGTATATATCTGATGCTATGCTGCTGTTACAGACGGGGATCGCCCGTGTGCCCCTGGCTGGGGTGGCTGGAGGTCCTGGGGTGGGTAGGGCAGCGGGCAGGGGTGTTCCAGCCGGAGCTCCCATGGCCCAGGCCCCCGCTGGCCTTGCTGGACCAGTGCGTGGTGTCGGAGGCCCGTCACAACAGGTGAGAAGCTGGTGGCTCCCTCACAGCATGGAGCTGCTTCGTCTCTCTTGGTTGTACTAAAGAACGAACTGAAGCGAGTACACGCGTACGGTTCTTTTCACACGTGTTGCTCGTTCGCGCCGTTCCAGGTGATGACCCCCCAGGGAAGAGGCACGGTGGCTGCAGCGGCGGCCGGCGCCAGCATCGCCGGGGCCCCCACGCAGTACCCGCCGGGCCGGGCCGGCCCACCCCCACCCATGGGCAGAGGGGCACCACCTCCAGGTGACCTTCCCTCACCAGCTTAACTGCAAAGCTGCTCTCAGATCAGTGAGAAGGGGAACATTGAATGACACTGTTGCGACTATGTTGATGGGCTTCAGAAGGATGAGCTAGATTTCAGTCACGGCAGTAAATGTTGACCTGGTGTTTTCCTCGTTGCTCTCAGGTATGATGGGCCCTCCCCCTGGCATGCGGCCACCAATGGGACCTCCGATGGGCATGCCCCCTGGCCGTGGTGCCCCAATGGGTATGCCTCCACCGGGCATGAGACCTCCACCCCCAGGAATGAGAGGTGAGGCAGACCCGTCCTGTAGAATTGAGCGTGTGGTTTGGTATCTTGTGGAGCCGTATCCTAACTCTCTCTCTCTGTCCCCAGCTGGGCCCCCTCCCCCGGGCATGCGGCCACCCCGACCCTGAGTGCCCTGTCTGAACTCGGATGGGTTTTGAGCGGTTTCTTTTCCTCCTGTGGGAAACCTTGGCTGTGGGCTCTTTTTGTATAGTTGAAATTGATTTTTTGCCTTTTTTTGTAATGTTTTTTTTCCTTTTTAATAAAGTGTTTATTGGATGGTTTTAAAAAGAATTGTGTACTATTCATTCTCGTTGGAAAATGTAAAAGGGTAAACGTCATGCAAATTCAATTAGTTTCCAATTTTGGCTCCAGTAATTGTTCTGTCGTCATGAAGGAAGTAGGTAACTTAATGTGTTTATATGAATAGAGAATGGTGCTGGGTCATGGCAAAACCTAATTCCTTTTGTGAGAATTTAATGTTTTCCCTTTTTTAGGGTATGAACCAGTGTGTCTATATAAAAATCATAATCGTGGCCTCAAAGGCTTGAGCCAATTTCAGCCAGTCTCATTGTGATTCATGCTTTACCCTTAGTTGCCGGAAAGAAATCCAAAAGTAAGTCAGTACCTGTGTGGTTCTTGAAATGAGTGAGAATTGGGTTAGGAGGTTTTATGAATAAACCTATAAGTGGTCTTGGAATCAACAAAAAACTAAGAACGAGGAAAACTAAGTTGCGTGTTTTTGAGGGTGAGGATGCGTTCATATTTATCTACATGTGGAAGGCATCCTAACTGAAGGTGCCAATACATATAGTCCTTGTTCTATACCAATGTTAAATAATTAACAAAAAATAAGTAACTGGTATGACTATAAGATGTTTAATTCCACATGAATTCAAACTAAATTTGCTCTATCTTAAGACTAGAGAAAGTTTCTATGCTGAATGAAATGTGAAGGCACAACTTCAGGTAAGGTAAAAGGACTTTTAAAAGAAATGTAAAATAATGAGGTGTAGAACGAAGGGACCTACATAATTTGACCCAACACGATATCCCGCATAAACTCGTGCAGATGACACCAAGCAAATCTTGGAGTAATGGGTCGCATTGATCGGCCCTCTGCACTCTATTCCGTTTCTCGCCACAAGGGGCAGTACCGCAGGAGAACGCGGACGCTTTGGCAGTTGAACGTTAGGAACAAGTATGACGCACTTTCGGTGTTACGGTCAAAACGGCCAGTTCCCCCAAAACGGCGCATGCGCGAAATCATTAATCTGCTGCTGTGTTATCGCCTTTACTCGACGTATACAAGTGATACCGTTTGGATTTTGATTTTGTTTCTCTAGCTAAATTTAACTTTGCGTGTAAAACTGCTTGCGATTAACTGTATTGTAAAGCTTAGAAGGTATTCATATGAAAATTATCATATTCACAGGGCCCTGTGAAAATTGGTTTTCCCCATGTAAATGACAGTAAATGTACAGTTTATGTTAGCTAGAGAAACAAAACCAAAAATCCAAACGGTGAGAACACAGCAGCAGATTAATGTGTAATGATTTCGCGCATGCGCAGTTTTGGGGGAACAGGGGGGGACTGAATTGACCACAACACCGGAAGTGTGTTCAACACACGTGTGATGTGCACTGGATGGTTGAGGGTAGCACATTTAGCTCGTACGGCACTTATAGTTGCTTCTAGTTATATGTAGTTACATTTAGCATATTAATAAAGTTAACACCACAGTTGGCATCCTATAGAGTACTCGGCAATCTTAGTATTGTTACTGTTACACGATTGCTAGATAGCTTTCTTTGGCAAATGCATCAGTTGTGCTAGTGTGCTCTGGGATTAGGGTTAGGGTTAGGGTTAGGGTTAGGATTAGGGCCAGTAATATGTTGTCAGATTTTGATCTCGTTGGGACAATTCAGGATGACGCAGATGTGCCCGAGGATAACGAATCTGCGTCTGATGATGAAGAGGTTGGTACATGTCCACTCACTTTATATGCAGAGCATGCTTCTGGTGACCATGTTGTCTAATCTAAACACGAGATCATGGCTTTATAACGTGCAGGAGCAGCCCGTTGTGTTGGGTAAGGAGAAGCGAGCCCTGAAAGGACGAGGCAACAGTGACTTCTGTGTGGACTTTGAGTTTGGAGAGAGAGATGGACTGTACAGTGAAGACTGGGCCATGGCGGACGTGATGGCCCAACTCAAGAAGAGGGTGAGTGTGTAATACTCTGATCACACAGACTGTACTCCACGGACACTTCCGATGGACAGTAACGGCGATCATGAAGTCGCCCCGTTGATTTAGTCCCGTCACATTTGATTTCCAGAAAGCCCCCACCACACTGGACGAGAAGATAGACAAAGTGCGTAAAAAGCGCAAAGTGGAGGTAAGACAGCAGCACCAGACGCACTTCACAGGTACGCAGTGTGTGGTCGCGCTTTGCGTGTCACTCACAGAGTTGATGGTATTCAGGAAAAAGCCCGGAAAGAGGGCAAGAAAACAGACACGCCTCTCACCGGGCAAGAGGAGGATGAGGACGACAGCGACGATGATGAAGAAGATGGCTGCGACAAAGAAACTTCTGATGGGAACGATAATGGAGGGACTGATGATGAAGAGGATGAGTTTTCTTCAGGAGATGAAGTTGTTCTCAAAAAAGCAGGTCAGTCCTACCGTCATGGATATATGTGTGTGTGTGTGCGTGTGAAAAAGAAGATGGGGTTCTAAATTTCCTAATTTCACAGCTTAATATTTTAATAGGTGTTGTTCCTAATTGCACAGCTGATGAAAAACCTCGGTCCGAAACGTCATGCTACTCTTGAAACTTTGTGTATTTTACTACAATGTGTACTCTCTCTACATATCTTACCTGCAGTTACTTACATTGAGTCTTCTTCAAATGTGTACATATTATATAATACATATATATTTAGTTAGTTAGCCTGTGTTTTTCCGTTCTTCACACATGCACTCTTGACTTGTTGCTTGTTCTCACTTCCCCCCCCATAGATACGGTCAGGGAAAAGGGGAAGAAGGGCAAGAAGGCAGCTGCAGCGGAGGCAAGTCCTGAGACACTTTCCTGAGACACTTTCCTGAGACACTTTCCTGAGACACTTTCCTGAGACACTTTCCTGAGACACTTTCCTGAGACACTTTCCTGAGACACTTTCCTGAGACACTTTCCTGAGACACTTTCCTGAGACACTTTCCTGAGACACTTTTCTGAGACACTTTTCTGAGACACTTTCCTGAGACACTTTCCTGAGACACTTTCCTGAGACACTTTCCTGAGACACTTTTCTGAGACACTTTCCTGAGACACTTTCCTGAGACACTTTCCTGAGACACTTTCCTGAGACACTTTCCTGAGCTGGAACACTATGGTCGGACTTCCCCGTCCTCACCCGCTAGTGTTGTAGCTCCCTCTGCTCCCAGCACACCTGTGTAAACACGACAGATACGGCCTTCCCGACGTTAACACGGCTGTGTGGGTGCAGGGTGAACACCAACATATTCAAGGGCGTAGTTCTCTTTCCCCAGGCCTGGAGATTGTGCACCGTAGCTCTGTGGCCTGTGCAGTCTAGTTCAGTAAGATTGTTTGGTCTTTTTTAACAGACTGATGCCTTTTTCGAAGATGCCTCCCAGTATGACGAGAACCTGACGTTTCCAGACATGAATCTGTCCCGGCCTCTCCTGAAGGTCAGACATTGTGTTTCTGATGAAGGAGTAAAGTTATCCGCCTCCCTCTTCCACACCTCTTCCCACCTCAAATCACTGCGTTTCATTAAAAATCTGTTAAATTCGGTATGTCCTTAGATCATGTGCTCTGGACAGACGTGTCATTTCTGTTTGGTGGTGTGTGTGGTTTCCACAGGCCATCACCACCATGGGCTTCAAGCAGCCCACACCCATCCAGAAGGCCTGTGTGCCTGTGGGTCTGCTGGGGAAGGATATCTGTGCCTGTGCTGCTACTGGAACTGGTGAGTCTTTGCATTCTATAGGAGAAGGAAAATGCTGTGTATTTATAGTAAAGATTGTGTGTATGTGGTCAATCTCTAATTTATGTAATGTGTATATGCAGTGTTGGTGTTTTTTTGGTTGGTTATTATGGCAGTTTACTGTGCCCCACTGTCTATGGGTGATGCGGCCTGATGTAGATCCCAGCACAGACCACCAGGTTTTTTTTTTTAATCTTGTATGGCTTCCTTGATCCCAGCCTCTGTTGTGTGGCAAAGGATTGTTTGATGATTCATCTGTTAATTGAAACGGTCATTAAAATTGAACGGAAAATACTTTTGTGGGTGAGTGGGAACATAAACGTGATCTGTAAACACCAGTTCACTTAACACGCCGGTGCTGTTGGGCTCGTGTGAACGGTCCTGTTGCGAAGCGGCCTTGTGTTCGTACTCGTCATCTTTCACTCTGATTTAAACCAAATCAGATTTTAAAAAGGCTTCAGTGGTGTACTGGTCCACTTCAGTGGTGTACTGGTCCACTTCAGTGGTGTACTGATAAGCTCAGTCTGCCGATCCGCCCCACAGGGAAGACCGCGGCCTTCATGCTTCCGGTCCTGGAGCGTCTCATCTACAAGCCGAGAGCGGCGCAGGTGACCCGTGTGCTGGTGCTGGTGCCCACCAGGGAGCTGGGTATCCAGGTGCACTCGGTAGCCCGGCAGCTGGGCCAGTTCACCAACGTCACCTTCTGCCTTGCCGTGGGTGAGTGGGGGATTTCCTACACCTACTCTACAACTCTTCACCCACAATGCACCGCGTTTACATTTTAGGTTTTCGTAGCAAAGGCTTTTTCTTCCGGGTCACGTGGCGATATCTCCTACACACAGGTGGTTTGGACCTGAAGTCACAAGAAGCGGCCCTGAGGGCGGGCCCGGACGTCCTGATCGCCACGCCCGGACGCCTGATCGATCATCTGCACAACACCCCGTCCTTTGAGCTCAGTCACATCGAGGTCCTCATTCTGGACGAGGCAGACCGGTGAGAACGTCCGTGAGAGGGACGCCGCGCTGCGATGGCTCTTAATGCTTTAAACGAATGTTTCTAGTCTTGTTTTTAGTTTGTCTGTTTCATTTGTTGACCGCGTTCTCTCCCCGTGTGTGTACAGGATGTTGGACGAGTATTTTGAAGAACAGATGAAGGAGATCATCCGCCTGTGCTCCTACCAGAGACAGACCATGCTCTTCTCCGCCACCATGAGTGAGGAGGTAACCGCCTGTTTTAATGACCTGCTGGTTCTGAAAGGTCAGCAGGGGTCTGCTGTGATGGCTAAGCCCACACGGGCAGAACCGTCCTTCATCACTACAGCTCTCCTCTGTGTTAAGGGTGCACGCGTGTTCACTCCAGTTTTGGGCATTTACATTATGGGCATTTAGCAGACGCTCTTATCCTGAGTGACTTAAAGTGCTTTTCATCTGTTCACAAAATTCATCCTAGATAATAGTACAGATATGTCAGAATTCAGACCAGTACTAAACTAAACGCGTATGCCATTATGCGGTATTTCAATTAAACTTAGGCTCGCTTAAGCAGGAATTAAAACTTGTACCAAGAAGCGCAAATAACCATAGACAGATAAACATACAATTTAAAGAACAAGGTCCGCTATCTGCGGACGGTTGATCACGGTTTCAGTGTAAAAGCTCAGCAGAGATGAGATCTGCTCAGCGGACGTGACGGCGTCTACCTTCACATGATAGCAAGACGGCACGTCTGCACCTGACGTGAGCGAAACGTGTGGGGACGAAACTCGAAGCTCTCTGTGCGTCCGTGTCTCTTATCTCTGTGTCTGTCTGACTGTGCATGGCACAGGTGAAGGACCTGGCCTCCGTCTCGCTGAAGCAGCCAGTGCGTATCTTCGTGAACAGCAACACGGACGTGGCGCCGTACCTCAGGCAGGAGTTTGTGAGGATCCGGCCAGCCAGGGAAGGGGACCGGGAGGCCATTGTGGCAGGTCAGAACCAGAACCTTCCCCCCCCGGAAGGTTGGCAGTCTGTTGCATCACGTCTCCACTGTGTCGTAACCCGAGCCCAATTGGTGTGACCTTCACACAGCGCTCCTCACACGGACCTTCCAGGATCACGTGATGCTCTTCACGCAGACCAAGAAGCAAGCGCACCGCATGCACATTCTCCTCGGCCTCATGGGGTTAAAGGTCGGCGAGCTCCATGGCAACCTGTCTCAGACGCAGAGACTGGAGAGTCTGAGGTACCACCGCCGATTTTCCGATTTGAAAGCCTTCTTATGTTTACACCACTGCACACTCTACCAGGAGAGCTTTAGGAAAGACCCTGAAAATGTATCAACAACAAAAAAAGATTGTGTGTGTGTTATGCATGTGTACAAATTTAAGTCCCTCTCTCTTCTGGTCTTCTTTTAGGCGCTTTAAAGATGAACAGATTGACATCCTGGTGGCCACAGACGTAGCAGCCCGAGGTCTGGACATCGAGGGGGTTAAAACGGTACGTCCTTCCATGGTGTGTCTTTGTGTAACTCGGAGCGGTTTAGTCTGAAGTCTTCTGGTCTGATTCACTCAACCTGGAGGTTTATATCAGATAAATGACAAAATAAAAACGAGTTTCTTTCTCCACACCCTTCCACCGTGTGTTGGTTAAAAGGGTTGAAAGTACAAGTGTTTTCACGCATTCTTTCTGCTGCTCCTCAGGTCATAAACTTCACCATGCCCAACACGCTGAAGCACTACGTCCACAGGGTGGGGCGCACGGCTCGGGCGGGGAAAGTGGGGCGCTCC
The DNA here is from genome assembly GCF_052324685.1 of Brachyhypopomus gauderio. Classification (NCBI taxonomy): domain Eukaryota; kingdom Metazoa; phylum Chordata; class Actinopteri; order Gymnotiformes; family Hypopomidae; genus Brachyhypopomus; species Brachyhypopomus gauderio. The sequence continues at coordinate 4,038,271 of NC_135218.1, forward strand.
GTCTCTCTGGTGGGCGAGAGCGAGAGGAAGATGCTGAAGGAGATTGTGAGGAAGGCCAAGACGGCGGTCAAAGCTCGCGTTCTGCCCCAAGGTAAAACCCGTACGACCCGATGGAGAGGAGGGGGGGGGGGGCATGGATACTCTTGACTGGACTGAGTTTACTAAATGGTTCTGATTTATTTATTTTATGATACAGGTGTTTAAGTGTCTGTGAATGAGTTCCCTTTGTAACCTTGAATTATTTAGCTTTTTTGAAGTTCACCATAAATTCACGTTCTTGCCGTGTGTGTACCAGAGGTCATTCTAAAGTTCCGAGATCTGATCGAGAAGTTGGAGAAAGACGTGTACGCGGTGATGTGTTTGGAGAAGGAAGAAAAGGAGATGGCCCAGTCTGAAGCGAAGGTACGCCTGCCTGAGAAACACAAATGCACCGATTAAAAAAAAATGCACAAGTGCTTGGCACTCACCGCCATTTTCTGCCCGTTGGTCGTTCAGATCAGCTCGGCGCAGAAGCGGCTCACGCAGAAGCCGGACGAGAAGCCGGCGGCAAGGACCTGGTTCCAGACGCACGAGGAGAGGAAGAAAGAGCGAAGTGAGTCCACGACGTCGCGCTATGGCCCCGTGCTGGTGCCGCGATGCACTGCCTCACGCCGACGACTAACGCTGACCCTGTGTCCGCAGTGACTAAGGCTCTGCAGGACTTCGACCTGGCACTGAGAGGGAAGAAGAAACGGGCCCAGTTTTTGAAAGAGGGCAAGAAGAAAGTGTTGTCGGTATGTTCTTCTTATCTGCCCGTGTTCTATTTATTCTATAGTATTGACTGCTGTAGGACCTTTTCACATTTACTCAAAATGAGGTTTTGCTGTTTGTAAAAACTGAAAAATTGACATTAAAACAAATAATAATAAAAAACAGCTTAATTCTAGACTTACAAAATCAAGAGATGATTGAGAAAATGTTTTTTGGAAAAGTATAGATGTTGTCACAGTAACACAGATGGTTCGGAGTCCTTGGCCTGTAGTGTTGCTGGTACCAGACTGGGCCACAGGACCTGCTGTGCCCATGGGCATGCTGTGAGTGTGGTGTCCCTCTCTGACCCTCACTGACTCACTGTGGCATATATATTAGTTGTCCTAATAAAATGGAAAAATGTGTTGAACAACCCCTTGCCGGAGTCAGGAGTGTGTTTATGAAGACTGATACTGTCCTGGCAGGTTTGCAGCTGTTTGTGCGTTGGCAGGTAGCAAGAAGGAAGGCAGTCTGTGCTTTCGGTTTCCTTTCTCACTCGTTCTTCCCGTGTGCGCCTCCGTACGTGATCATACGTGTCTCTTCCAGCCTGAGGAGCGAGCTCAATTCGAGATGCTCAAATCTCAGATGTACGCTGAGCGGACGGCCAAGCGGGACCGCAAGCCCAAGAGAGCGAGGGCGGTACCCGAGGACGAGCCCAAAGAGACAGGTACACTCACCTGACCTTCACCTGACCCTCTCCTGACCTTCACCTGACCCTCTGCTCGGAGGCCAGGAGCTCCTTCAGCTGTCGGTCAGCTGGAGTCCACTGTCTAATTTCTCCAGCGTCTGACTGTCTAATATTCTAATATTCGTCTTTCCGTTTTTTTTTTCCAGCCCCCACCAAAAAAGGTGGGAAACCTGCAAAGAAGTCTGTGTTTGACAAAGAGCTCACCAACGTTAATAAGAAAGCCCTGAAGCAGTACAGAGCAGGGTATGGACCTTCACACACGCACGCATGATGCTGAAGGTCGAGTCACTGGAAATTTTAACGCGCCCTTTGCATTCATGCAGACCTTCTTTTGAGGACCGGAAAAGACTCGGCCACGCTCACAAGAAGGGTGGTCGCTTCAAATCCAAAGCCAAGTATGCTGCACCTCACACACACACACACACACAGGGATCACAAAGCATGCTTGACTTCCTAAGGATTGTGACAGTTATGTCCAAGAACTTTCGGAGGGCATGCGTGGTTATACAGGTATCTTAATAGTATATGGACAGCATCTGGATATGTACACGTTTTAATGCCAAAAGGACCTAAAGTGTAGACTCCACAACTGTGAATGTAAAACACTACAGCAGTTAATTAGCTTGGATTTTTACTTCGTTTGCATGTTATATCTGACCAAGCAATGAGGAACCTCTAGTTTTGTTCTTCATGCTTAAGTGGCCCTGTTGATCTGTTTTCAGGTTCAGGAGAAAGTGAGGAGTTTGTCACGCTAAATGCAGTCGTGTTCGCCAAAGCGTCCTGCTTTCGGTTCCCATGAGCTTCCAGATCTGAGGGGCACAAAGCAAATCTGGACAGCTGGACCACTTCAACATTAACCAGTACATTTGTTTTAGACAGAAAAGGTGTGAGCCACCTTACATGCTGCAGAATAAACTAGGAGCAAGAGAGCGATAACTCGGCCCTGTTCTCAACAACTGGGGGTGCTGATGGAACCAGTGTTATTATAACTGAGGAATAAGTGCATCACGTTGGTTATATTTGCAGTTCAATCTTTTTTGTAATTTGCATTTGTGGTATCTGAAAAATTGTTTAACTTCAGTCGCAGGGTTCTGTGAACTTATTAAAAACTCATGTTTTTGAACTCGATTGCGTACTAGAGTGATGATGCGTTTTTCTATTGTCAGGCTTGTACTGAAAATGTACACTTACTGTCGTAAAAGAAATAGCGTCCTAATAATATCACGTTTAAGAGTTTCATGTTCCTAAAGAAGCCTCAAGTCAACCGTGAGACCTTTCGTTTTCGTTAATATGACCCTTAGCAACGAGATATTTACTTTCCTGATAAACGAAACCGTGACAAGTCAAAGTGAGTCATAAATCGAAAACGAAACTTATCCGCCACTTAAAGGCGTGGTGAACGCACCATCGGTCCACAGACGAACGACGCCGAGAACACGAAACAGGTTCGTTTATGGGTTTTATCAAATTATTCTCTTTATAAATATAATACAGGGAGAATGTTTAGGAGTACTATTTTAAATTACCCCATGTCTTCTCGAGAGTGTGTATCCTTTATGTTGGACCTTCATTTCCTGAAAAATAAAATAATAAAACGGCTTTAGTCAAAGTCAGGAGTAAATCCAATGACGACGCTCTCGAATGCTTCAGGAGATTAGTGGAGTAGATGTGGTTACATTTATTTAATTGTTGTGATTTTTGCGTCGACATCTCAGGCATTGGTTTAGGAATAATTTGGGTTTCCTGACACATTATGGAAAGCGTCCACAAATCTAGAGCCAACATATTCAGTGTCTAATGTTTAGTTTGTAATGCAGTTCGGAGGAATTTGCTTGTTCTGTTAGATATAATTACGAACGTGGTAAAATATAACCTGATCGACTATTGTTCGAATAGTTGATCTGAACTTGTAATGATGATGTAGTTAATGCTGTGGGATTTCCCGGTATCTGTGTTGCATTAGTTGCTACGTAATGAGTAGTTTACTGTATGACGCTAATTTGCTGTCAAAACGTAAATAAACAGGACGCTCTGTAAATATACTATTTGCAAACAACACGATGTACAAATAAAAACACGATTTGCAAAAGGCGATTGTTGACATCAGAATATGTGACCCCACCGAATCTCTAGATAGGCCTACTATTGATAACAAAACAACCACATATTTCCATCCCCTCACCATTGCAGCCAACAAAAAAGTAAAATCATGAATGGGATGTACAGGTGAGCCTTACTGGGGTCACCAATTCTGACGGCAGCCATCAGAATATGTGACCCCACTGAATCTCCAGGTAACAATGGTGCACCGTGACTCCACAATAACAGAAAACAATGAAAAAATAACCCTAACCTTTTATTAGTCTATATTTAAACATTTTATCCAAATGTTTAGAATTACATAATGACAGCTATTTTAGTGTATAATTATGTAACAAAACATTTATGTAATTAAGACGATAATATTTAAATACAAACATCTGTCATCCTTTGACTCGCGGACAGCAACAAAACGAGAAAAGAAAGCGCATCAGCGTAGTTTATGGAGCATTGTAAAGCGCTTGTGCCTGTGAACAGAAACTGCGAAATAGCGCCCTCTGTGTCACAGAATCTGCTGTAACAGGTGTAACTATGTCGTTGTAATCGGTCTTGATGCTATACACTTTTTATGAAGTGTGATGTGGTAGCATACTGTCCCTGTCTCTGATGACCCTGATTTGCTCTGTGTGGAGTCTGCACATTGAAGTGATTAAACTTTGTTGGAATTTTTTTCCTGACCCAGATAGGCCCCAACACCACCCCGATGAACCGATTGGTTTTGACTGAGTGACCCAAGCAAAGTCTTAACACCAAAAGTTATTTTAGATCAATTTATATGGAATATAAGTGAGTACAAAATAGCCAAAGTATACGTGGTACAAACTCTCCAGTGCACTGGTGCTAGTTGCCTAGAAGTCCTCCCTTTCATACTCTTTCTCTTTAAGTTTCGATAACTCCCCCCACCTTTGCTGCTCTCCATCAACCCCCCCCCCCCCCCCCCCCCCGCTCCTCTCTAGTTGTCTGCCTGCTTATCTCAAAACTTTTTGTCTTGCATTTTGTACTGAATGGGCTCATTATGTTCTTCTCAAGGCCACTGTGGCCTCTTCTCTTCTTCTCTCTCACAGTCTTCCAAGAAAACATTGTTTCGCCTTTAAGTTTCTTTTTACCTACAACATACTAAATCACTCATATTTGACTAGCAAAAAACAAAAGCAGTGTTAGCTAACATCTGGAACATGCGTCCAGATTCAGCTAATGTACCAATAAAGCTTTTTTTTATCTTAGACTTGGAATTGCTACATAGACTGTAGCTTTCAACAATTATAAATCACTGCAACACCTTCAAAGTTGTAGTAACTGCGTTTATATTACAAATGTAATATGTATATTGTTAATTTGGACTCCCCCCCCTCGTGGAACAAGTCTTGCAATCGATGGTATGTGTAATCATATACCCAGCCTCAATCTCTGACAGATTCCAAAGCGAGCAGAAATGGGGGGAAAAAAACTAAACGCATGCACAAACTGAAGTGAGTACGGGGCTATGAGAAGGTCTTGTTTCTTTGCTCTCGCTGTTGCTGTTTTTGCTCAGTTTTCTTGATTTCGCTTGCTCCTTGTGTCTAACCTGCTTGATTTAACATTATCTTTGTTATCTGACATAAAATACAGTAATCTCATTTCATGTGTTAGGCTTAAAATGTGAATTTTTAAATTGCTTTCTTTAATTATTGATGAATGATATTTCATTTATTTTGATACTTTTATTCTATTATATTTAATTATATTCAGTTATCTATTCTTTGTAGCTGTCTGTGTTCAATGACACCAACAGTAATGCTTGTTTCATTTACTCTGAAATACAGGAAAACTGATAGAAAACTGGTGAAGAATGGACAACCAAACTAGAGGGAAAAGACGAGGTGATTAGTCACAATGTCTTTGTTGTTGTTGTTATTGTTGTTGTTGTTCTTCTTCTTCTCAACATATGACTCCTAATTATGTTTCATCAGTTTAATCCTAATACAGATTTACCCACTGATTTCAGCTTCCACAGATCGAGTGCCTGGACAAAGACAGGAAAATGGAGGAGCTTATCAGCAAAGAGAAAGGGATACTAGACGTGGTTGGGGTGGGGGAGCAGTAGGAGGTGACGTAGGAGGCAGAGCTGGCGGAGGAGCAGGTGGAAGTGGGAGAATAGGGAGACCAGGGAGGGGAGCGGGTGGAGGTGGTAGAAGAGGAGGTTCAGCAGGAGCTCACAGAGGTGGAAGAGATGGTGATTGCAGAGCGAGAAATGAGAAGAAAGAAGAAAACAATGGAAACCGAAGACTGGATTTTGGGAGGGAGAGACATGGGAAGGTTGAGTTTCAGAGAGGAAGACCACATCAAGACAGAGGAGGGGCTCCAAGAGAGAGAGGACGAGGTGGCAGAGGGAACAGCAGAGATGGAGCTCCAGTGATCCATAAACTCGGGTACAAAACACTGGAGGAACTGCTAGAGAAAGACTCCTCTGTGGTGGCCATTACCCTCTCATCCAGTGCAGGCTTGCGGACTCTGCTGGAGGAGAAGACCATGCGTCAGGACCTCGTGCAACTGCTCTGTCAGGTTCTTCGCAAGGCATTTCAGGCCAGAAATGACCGCAGGACAGTGCTTCATCTAGCCCAGACAGTCAAAGATTCTGGCTTCTTCAAAACGATTCTTCCCCTCTTCGTGACTGGGATGATGTCTGAATTCAACCATGCTCGGAGGGAACAGTGCCCGGTGCACTTGGACAACATCATCAGCATCCTGAACGATGTGGTCAGCATGTTCCCGTCCAGCTCCATCCTTGCCGTCTCCATGCTGGTGACTGTCTTGAAACAGGTGGTCAACCAGCTGCGAGAGTCTGGAACAGACATCCCTGCCGCTTTTGACAATAACCTAGAGAAGGTCCAGGGCCTGGTTGATCACCTTCAGAAGAAATCAAGGGAGGGCACCTTGCATTCGGACAAATACAATGTCCTAATAGGCGATGAACCAGGGGGGGATGATTTCAGAATCATGACTATCTATCCAACCCCCGAAGAATTCCGGCAGGAGGAAAAGCCATTTCTGCGGCCCAACATTATGTCTCAAAGCTATCAAAGCACCCAAATCTACCTGGATACCCATTTCAGGCTTTTGAGAGAGGATTTTGTGAGGCCACTACGTGAAGGTATCAGGGAGCTGCTCGAAAGCTATCAGGACGAGAGTGGTGTGCCGATGAGAAAAAAACGTTTTGATGATATCAGAGTCTACTTTGACACCAGACTGATAGCACCAATCTGTACTTCCTCGGGTATTGCCTACAAAGTGAAGTTTGACGCCCAACCCTTGCAGGTCAGATGCTGCTACATATTATATAAATTATTAATAATAAATATTTACTTATAATAAATCACATTATATGGTTATTTTAAATCCATTTTCACATTTCCCACAAGTATGAATTTTTCTTGTAAAATATGTTCATAAGTGATAAATAATATTTATTAACCAATGTTTTTCAAGAGAAATGACAGTGAATAAAGTGAAAACTCTGTGCTGTTTTGCAGTTTGTGCGCTGGGAGAACTCCAAACGACTGCTGTACGGGTCCCTGGTCTGTCTGTCTATGGACAATTTTGAAACATTCCTCTTTGCCACAGTTTCTGAACGGGACCCCAAGAAGCTGAGCGAAGGTGAAGTCCAGCTGTGTTTCTCTAGAGAGAGTCGAGCTGAGCTGATCAAGATCAATGTTTCTCACTCCTTCCTGATGGTGGAGACCACGGCGTACTTTGAGGCCTACCGCTATGTCCTGGAGGGGCTTCAGGAGCAGGAGGAGGACAAACTCCCCTTCCAGAGGTGTGCAGAGTATCAAACTGATTTGGACGTTTCACAGTCTGCTTGAAGGAGCTTCAGATAGAAATATCGGCTACTTCAATCTCGGATACAATGTGGTAGCACAACTCTCAGTTCTTTGTCAATTCTTTTTCCAGGTACATAGTGGAATGTAACCCAGATGTCAACCCACCATTATACCTCACACAATCTGTGAGGGCTTATGACCTGTCCCACATTGCAGCAGAGGGCCATCAGAACACTATCAAAAGATTCAACCCCTTGGAGCCTGATTCATGGCCCGGGGAGGAGCAACTGGGTCTGGATGCAAGCCAGCTCCAAGCCCTTAAACTGGCCCTCACCAAGGAGCTAGCCATCATACAGGGCCCACCAGGCACAGGTAGAGAAAAGAGAATTCATCATAAATTAAAGCACCTGTCTAAATGTTCATCCAGGCTTCTGAAAAGCTAGACTTCTATGGATCAGTTTCAGCCCAAAGCTAACACTACTTAATCCAGCTAATTAAAGACTTGTGCTAATTAAGGAAAGAAATATTTGAGAGCTTGAACAAATTTGCTTAATTAGGGTTGTAAAATGGCTCTGTAAGAGAGTAGAGGAGCTGGACCAAGATTGATAGACTACTCTAATATGAGGTTTTGCCACAGATTCTGTTAACTGCCACTGATTCGAGATATTTTGTTCTTTGCAGGGAAGACATATGTGGGGCTAAAGATTGCACGGGCTTTGCTGGAGAACCGGACGGCATGGTCAAATGATTCTCCTATGCTAGTGGTCTGCTACACCAATCATGCTTTAGATCAGTTTCTGGAAGGTATGACATGGCTTACTGCATGGGTTAATGCTCATTATCTGGCACGGTTAAAGAGCCCTGTTATAAATACGATTACAAAGTTTCCTGTGGTAATTTTCAAATTTAACTTACTGGAAGGCATAGCAGCATCAACTGACTGATATAACACTTGATAGGTACATATCTTCACTTGTCACAGTACCATCTTCTAACTTCTAACACAACCACAAGGCTAACTGCCATAGATCTTTAGTGAGTGATTTATTTCATATCAGAATCCCCAGGCTTTGTGATGAGGAGGTTATGATTTGTTGGCCTCAGGTATCTATGGCTTCTTAAAGAGGGGCATCGTGAGGGTCGGAGGTCGCAGTAACAGTGAGATCCTGAAGGCCTTCTCTCTACGAGAGATCACCAAGCAGCACCACGTCCGTCGGAGCCTGCCATTGCACCTTAGGAGGGCCTATAGTGAGGTGAGCTCCAGTTAGCTTGCCCTTTAGCCTATGGGTCTGAACTCATGCTCTAACACGAGCAGTCTGTTTTAGTGGTTTATTTTCAGGCTGTTTACTACGTTCTGTAACACGAGGGAGAGTTTTTCTTTTTCTTGTCTCGCAGCCAAAATCCTCAGTTTAGTTTTTCTATCAGTGTGCTGCTGTGAATGCTGCAATGTGAATACTGCTAAATGAGACAGCGCCGACCTGCTGGTAATTCCCAGATCCTCGACGAGATGACGAATGCGAAGGAGCAGATAAAGACACGGTCCATGCAGCTGGAGTGCAGCATTCGTGGGGTCATTAACGAACGCTTCCTGTGGCAGTACATGTCCGACGAGCACTGGGAGAGTCTGAGTCAACAGACGGTCAGTCCGCACCAATCAAGCAAACAACCACCCAAAACACTTGTTGTAAATATGTATGGGTCAGCTTCAAGTTTCCACTTCCAAAAAAAAGTCTCAGTCTCTGTTTTGATTGTCATTTTCATCATCATCATCATATTTTGTTTGCTTGTATGTTAGTTGCATTAGTAAATAATTTTTTATTGTGTGATGTTTGTGTCTGTGTGTCTGACACAGATGCAGGATGAATTTGAGAATGTGGGGGGGAAGGTCTCGAAGATCGTGGAGTGGCTGGGCCTGGGTGCACTCCAGCAGACAGCACCCCCGGAGGCTGGTGGTGGCATAGCAGGTGAGACTTACACCACAAACCAAATCGACACAACGAACTAGCTGCCTTTTAATGCAGGTGTTTTGTCCGATTCAATGAATTGTACTTGCAAAAAGTTTATGTACCAGGTACCATTTTAGTTTTTTGATACTATCAATACTTTCATGACTCTTTAAAGTCATCACTAGATGGCAAACTCCACTGAGGGATACAACTAGTGGTAAGAATCCTTTATGCTGCAGATCTAGCCACTGAAAGCATGCACTTTTGCGTAGGAAGTGTATTCTTCCTGGATTTTGGGTAAAATTTTTAGCATTTTAAATATATTAATAAAGTATGTATTTAGTAGCAAGTTACATTCTCGTGTATGCTGATTCAACATGATCAGAAAGAGAAGAGAACAAAACAGAGAGAACAGTCGTCGTTCAGTGTAGGTGAAGGATAACACTGTATCTATGTAGTACTCCACCACCGGCTACTAATAGTACCTTCCAATGTACAATGATTTCCAACCTCTCCATCCTGTTTCCCTTCCTCAGGTGGGAGTGAGAAGGTTGAGCCCAGGAAGGAGGAGGAGCTGTTGCTAGTGGACGAAGTGGCAGTTCTGATTCAGGCAGAGAGGATGCTGGTGGACGCAGAGCCATGGGAGATGGATGGTGTCCAGCACACGACAGAGGAAGAGTCCATGGCTGAGATGGAGAAGCTCATGCTAGCCATGAACCTGGAGCAGGCTGAGGACGAGACGGGACAGGGACAGGGACAGGGACAGGGAAAGTGGGAGGTGAGACAGTGATTTTAATCTTCCTGAAGAACACGGTTAAAATATCCATTGTTTGTTTTATTTTTGAACTGTCGTTTCCTTCACTGGTGTTTCAGAGGTAGGTTTGTTCATTTGCGATAATCCCAATATGATAATCCCAATGTGTGTGTGTGTGTTTGTGTGTGTGTGTGTGTGGCTGATCAGGTTCAACCTCACCAGAAGAAACAGATGAAGCAGATGATCAAGAGGCAACTGAGGGAGAGTTCAGTTATGAGTATGGAAGAGGAGGAGCAAGTGAGGAACGTATGGAGGCTTCATATTAACGACAGATGGAGGCTTTACCGGTAGGGACACACTAATGTAAACAAAAGCAAGTCTCTCTGGAGCCGCACCTTGCAATGGTTATGTGAACTGTGCAATAACGCTTTCTCCACTAGGTGGCAGAATTTAACCATCAAATTCACCAAAGATTCAGGGTTTTATAAACTCAAATAAGAAGTAGGCCAGTTAACAGTAGTAATTTGACTACACTCGTTCTTCCTCTCCCTCCCTCCCTCCCTCCCTCCTCAGCCTCTGGATGCAACGCTACCAGACCGAGCTTCGCGAGAAGACTCTGGACGCCGAGCAAGTCTTTCAGGACGCCGCCGAGCGCCTCGCCGAAGTCCGCCGGCGCGAGGACCTGTGCGTGCTCAAGCATGCCAGAGTCATCGGCATGACCACCACGGGGGCCGCGAAGTTCCGCCAGATCCTGCAGGAGCTCCGGCCGAGGCTGGTGATCGTGGAGGAGGCGGCGGAGGTCCTGGAGGCACACACCGTCACCACCCTCAGCCCAGACTGCCAGCATCTCATTCTGATTGGAGATCATCAACAGGTGCAGGATATGAACCAGACACGCTGTACTCAGCACAGTGAATACTTCTACTTCTACTTATAGTGCTGCAGTTTTGTTCCTCCTTGACATGAACCCAGATCTGTAGAGCCAGCAAACCACTCGTGTTTGTGTGTTCTAAGATCAAACACAACTCGCTCATCTAACAAGAGCTCCATTTCTCTGAGGGGTATATGTACAAATGTAAAGTTCACAGTCTCCAGGACCAGTATTCAGAGCAGTTGACCGTTAGCTCTTGTATATCTAGTGCACAGAGAATAACTCATGTTCTTGCTGTTTTTTGAGTTACCTGAAACTGTTGAGATGATCTGAATGTCGTGTTTATTTGTTCACAGCTGAGACCTAGTGCCACAGTCTATGAACTAGCCCGGAGTTTCAATCTCGAGGTGTCCATGTTTGAGAGGCTTGTCAATATGAATTTCCCCTTTGTCAGACTTAACTATCAGGTAACTTGATAGATCGGAACAGCGACTCTCATCACAGTAATAAAAATTTTTTGGCACACCCTATTATGTTATTTTTATTTATTTACTTACTGTAATTCTTTCAGCATCGTATGAGGCCAGAAATTGCTCGTCTCTTGACTCCTCATATCTACTCGGAGCTGGAGAATCACCCTTCTGTTCTGGAGTATGAGAACATTAAAGTAAGCACCCTAACTGATTTCATTATTATAATGAAGCAGCTACATATGCAAATTTGCTACAACATGACACGTTTTAAGTATCGTTGTTAATTAATGACCAGGCATACTCAAGCTAAACACTTGTCTTTTCTTCTAGGGGGTTCTCACAAACCTTTTCTTTTTGGACCACAAGTTCTGTGAGGTGGAAATAAAGGACGGCCGAAGTCATCAGAATTTGGAGGAGGCTAAGCTTGTGGTGGCCCTGTGCCGTTACCTGTTGTGTCAGGAATACCAACCTTCACAGATCACTGTCCTCACCACCTACACTGGCCAGCTTTACTGCTTACGCAACCTCATGCCCGCCAAGGAGTTCTCAGGGGTCAAAGTTCACGTAGTTGACAAGTACCAAGGTGAGGAGAATGACATCGTCATTCTGTCTCTGGTGCGCAGCAATGCTCAGGGCAAGATCGGCTTCCTGAAGATACCGAACCGCGTTTGCGTTGCGCTTTCCCGTGCTAAGAAGGGACTGTATTGCCTGGGCAACACAGAAATGTTCAGGGATGTGAAACTGTGGAGTGGTATCCTTCACACCCTGCAAGAGAAGGCCCAGGTGGGGACCGCTTTGACCCTCAGTTGCCAGAACCATCCGGAAACGCACACCACGGTGGCCTGTGCCGGCGACTTCTCAAATGTCCCCGAAGGTGGGTGCAGTCAGCCCTGCGAATACCGCCTGGACTGCGGTCACGTCTGCGTCCGCATGTGTCACCCATACGACACCGACCATAAGAAATACAAGTGTACCAAGAACTGCCCCAAGGTGCTGTGTGAGCTCGGGCACAAATGCCCACATCTGTGTTTTGAGGAGTGCGGCCCGTGCAAGGTGCCCATGGAGAAGGTTGTTCCAGAGTGCCAGCACAATCAGTGGATGCCATGCCACGTGGATCCTAACTCGTTCATCTGCACAGTGCCGTGTCCGAAGAAGCTGACGTGTGGCCACCAGTGCAAAGCGCTCTGTGGAGAGAAATGTACCACCCTTTGCAAGGTCCAAGTTCCCAAGACCTTAAGATGCGGACACACCCAGAACGAGTCGTGCTACGTCTCCAGAGATCCCACGAAGCACCCGTACTGCAGGTCCCGGTGTGGCGCTACGCTGAAGTGTGGGCACGTCTGCTCCGGGACGTGCCACAAATGTCAACAGGGGCGTCTACACAGAGCCTGCAACCACCGGTGCAAGCGGGTTCTTCCGTGTTCGCACCAGTGTCGCGTACCCTGCACGAGCAACTGCCCACCTTGCACGATGGTGTGTGAGAACCGATGCATCCACAGCATGTGCAAGAAGCAGTGTGGGCAGCCCTGCGTTCCCTGCATGGAGCCTTGCGAGTGGAAGTGTCCTCACCAGAGCTGCGGCAAACTCTGCCACGAGCCGTGCGACCGGCCGCCGTGTAAAGAGGAATGCGACAAGGTGCTGCCTTGTGGGCATCCCTGCATCGGGCTTTGTGGAGACCCATGCCCAGATAAGTGTCGTGTGTGCCATCACGAGGAGGTGACCGAGATCTTCTTCGGTAACGAGCAGGAACCGGACGCTCGGTTCGTCCAGCTGGAGGACTGCAAGCACATTGTTGAATCCACAGCCATGGACATGTTCATGGGGATGGACGAGGGCCAGGAAGCCGGGCTGGATCAGCGGGCCATCCGACTCAAAGAGTGTCCCAGGTGTCGCACACCCATTCGCAGGAACGTGCGCTACGGCGCCCACATCAACCGCTGCCTGGAAGATATTGAGAACGTGAAGGAGCAGATCAGTGGTCTGCAGTCTGACATTCAGTCTAAGCAGGAAGAGCTTCAGATATTTCTGCAGGGTAAGGAGAACCTTATTGGACAGTTTTATAAAGAGTATATGCAAATCCACGACAAGCTTCAGGAGTCTGGCCTGTCTCTTCAAGACCTCTGGCACCAGGAGATGTTGATATCCTTCCTTGAGAGTCTTGGGAAACTGTTGCAGATCCAGCAGGATTCTGAGTCTTCACCACATGTTGACCAGTTGTCCTCGGGCCTTAAAGAATGCACCCAGTTCCTGCTTGATGCTTCGCAGAGATTCTCAGAGCAGCAAGTTGAAGATCTCGAGCGTGAAGTGGAAAGACTCTCCTTAATGGCTGATCTCTGCATCCGCTGTGAGATAAATAAATCCAGGGAGCTTGGAGTCGGAGTCAGCTCCAAGGTGAGTCAGGCGTGGAAGCTTCTGGAACAACCTGGTCCGTTCACCAAGGCGGACGAGTGTGAACTGAAGGGGATTTTGAAAGAGCTGGAGACCGAGCTCCCATCCAGTGGCCTGGGAATCACAGACAAGGAGAGACGGATGATCATCGAAGCCATGAACCTGAATTTGGGACATTGGTATAAGTGTCCTAATGGTCACATTTACGCCATTGGGGACTGTGGGGGCGCTATGGAAAAGCGTCCTTGTCCTACGTGCGGCGCTGTGATTGGTGGAGCCAACCACACTCTTGCTGAGGGGAACTCTGTGGCAACAGAGATGGATGGGGCTCAACATGCTGCCTGGTCAGAAGCTGCCAACATGCTGAACTTTCACCCCAGAGACCTTTAGATTCATACATGCTGCCTGTTTCACGTTAGTGTTCTGTTCACATCAACAAGTATTACTGAAATTTAGCATCACTGACACTGTAATCTTACACTTATCATTGAGTAAGTTTTGGCTTTTAAAGATTTAATTGCTTCATATATTGGAAATGTATGCATTGGAATAACAATGTATTGCAAAAAGGCATGTTATTCTGTTTATGTTGTTGTTCTGTTTGTTATAACCATTACTTACCATCGTAGACTCTTAGCAGACAGAGAAGACTTAATATGTGTATCTTTATTTAGCCAATAGGGGGCAAGAGTGTACTGATGAATGTTTAAGTTGAGAATGAGAAATACACAAATAAATGATTTCATATGAATTCATATGAAAAGTGCATCACGCCTTTACTTGCATGTATGGACATTGGTGCGTGTGTGTACATATACACCACCATCGCCTTCTCCTGACTCCTTATCAGGAATGTGTTCCACCTCTAATTCCAACTGTCCTCTCCATCTCTCCTTGGAACTACTTACAGGGTGGTGTGTGTGTGTGTGTGTGTGTGTGTGTGTGTGTGTACATGAGCTCTCTGGGCTTGACACAGTCACTCTGTCATAAAAAGGCAAGGCAAGGTCAGCAGGTGCGTCCTAAGCTCGGGGAAGCCGTCACACTGCTGGCTGGCTAATAGTAAAACATTACCTGTGCTCTCAGCCTAATTTGCTGGCATGGAGGCGGTGGTGTGGGCTCTGGATGCTGTCCTGTGGGTGATGGGTTGCAGGGACGGGTTCCATTTAAGCTGTTTTGCGAGAGCTTACATCAGTTTAGGACATGATGAATGTAGCTTCATCTCCGCGGAAACTCCAGTGGAAACTCTCTCTTTTCTCAACAGGAAAGAGTCGCATCAGAACCGGAGTGAAAAGCGAACACGCAAACGGATCCTCACCCGTAGTTTCAGAGGCAGGTCAAACGGATATTTGTAGTTTCAGAAGTAGGTTAATTGGTTTATTGTCAGTAGATTGGAATAGAAGATCAAAAAAAAAATTTTATAAAAAATTATTTCTTGAAGAAAAAAACAAACAAAAGCGGCCTATAATATCCTCAGGGGTTCTTGGTGTTGTCTGTCATGCTTCTTTTTGAAAAAGCTCTTGTGCTTAGCGGGGAGCCGTTTGGCAGAGTGTCTCACACTGATGTGCTGCTGATATGACTTCTAAAGTAGATTATGAAAGGACTGAAGCATGACACATGATTTGGGGCGGAGGGAGTTTGGATGATTCTCCTAATAATGAATCACTGTCATTGTGGATAATGGGCTGGGGTTGGTGGTGAAGGGGGAGGGCTTGGTGAGGGTGTGACCCCCAGATTGGACCGGAGTTTAGGGGAGGGGACAATACCACTCTCACTCATATTCTTTGTGCAAATTTGGTGATATTACATTACGTTAACAGTTTATATATACACACAAAATCCACGTGTATGGATCGAACGCTTTTGTGCAAACTACAGGTGCATGGACAATGAAGAATCCGAACGGACCTCTTCAAAATGAAATGTCTAATGTTAACAGACGAGTAATGACGGAGTGTGCTCGGCGCAGGCATCTATAGCCCCAGGTACGCGTGTGGATGTGGAGACAGGTGTCTGGTACCGTGTCTACAACTGCGTTCATCAGCCCGCCAGACTGCTGGGCAGAGCTGATTAAAATTTCATCAGGCCTGGTGGAGAATGTTCCTTTGCTTTCATGGAATAATGTGCATGTGGATGTATAAATATAGATCTGCTGTAGTTATAAGTCTCGAAGAGAATCTCTTAGATGGATAGTTTTTAAACATGATAAAGCATAATCCAGCCCCCCCCCCCCCCCTCTCTCTTATACACACACACACACACACACACACACACACACACACACACACACACCCACCTTGTAGCTTAGTCATTAGTACTGTATAGGTCCATATTCAAGCAGCCATTACGTCTTGCAAAAAATGCTATCACTAATGGTGGAATATGAATTTTTTTGAAGTGGCATGTTCAAAAGAGAGGTTGGGTCATCGTAACAAGGTGTAATCCAAAGAAAAATTTCAGGTCGCATCATAAAAAGCAGAAAAATAACCTGTGACTTCTAATCATAATACAAGCTACTGAAAAGAAAGAAAATATATATTTTTAAGAAAATAGAAAAGTTTTATATTGATTAGACTGAATGTGGTATAATAGTGGCTAGTGGCACCCTTAGATGTTGGTGAATATATGACGATATGGCCCTCTGAGTCTGAGAAGAGATAGAAGGCTCTTCCTATGTTTTCATGCCTACTTGTGTCCCTTGGCTTTGGTAATATGTCAAAAGGCTTTTTGATTGCTATTCCTCCATGAAAACCACATCTGGCCAGACATCTCCAAACAGTAGTACCTGGGTTCCACTGGCTTCTGCCATTCCTGAGCTCATAGCACTGCTGGGCGACGTCTGATTTTGAAGGGAAGTAACTATTATGTGTCTTTCATCTGTTGCACGACGTTTCCTTGGCCGACCTCTGTGGTCGTCAACGTTGTCCACTTCTTTGTGCTTCTACAAAAGAGTTTGTACTTCACATCTTCACATCCCAGTCTGCTTTGAAATCTTCGCCCGAGAGAGATCTTGTTGGTGCAGTACAGAACCTCGTGAGATGTTGCTGTGCTCAGGCTTGACATGGTGAGTGACCTGTGAAATGATGTCATCTTCTACAACCTCAAATGTGTAGCAGAGTTTGGCAGTTATTTGGCTGTAATTTGGCTGTTATTGCTCAAGTATATAAAAAAGCACTTCTGTGACTGCTGTCAAATAATGAGTGTGACCTCCTCACAGCTTAAGTTATTACTGCAAACTTACTGTTGGGATTTCTGAAGAACACTGCTCCACCGTGTAGAGCAGCTCCATGCCTCTCTGAGGGCTCCATGCATTTAACATCTGGTGTATACTGCTCTTCACCATATGGGTCTAACTGCGCCGCCCCCCCCCCCCCCCCCCAAAAAAAAAAAAAGAACTCCAAAATGGTTATTTATTTTACTTTGAGGCCACTCATCCCCCTACAAAGGTTTACATCCCCAAAAGCTCCATTGTAACAACAGCTATTATTATTATTGCTGTTGTTTTTGATCTTACACCTGAACAACAATAAAATCAGCAAATTTAATCATTTCAGGTGTTTTCTGATGGAAAACTGCCAATGATATAAGTGCACATGACATGGCATGTACCTGTCACGTGTTGCTTGATGAATATTACATGCTGAAGTCCTATTCCTGATGTCATGAAGAACCCTCTTCTGAATATCCTGCTCTTTTTATGCATGATATATGATCAGTAATATAACTGTCTTTTTATATAGTTAGAAGCAACATTCTGGTGTCTACCGTGGTTACATTACATCTATCAGTATGTAATTTGCAATTGGGGAAAATCCCTACAAAAGTGTATAATTGAATACTACCAAAGTAGGAGGAAAATACACTCATACAACATAAAATATTTTCAAATTCTCTCTCATCACAACCTTTCAAATTTCCCCAAGCCTTAAGGAATATCTAATGGATGAAGTGTTGTTTTTGATATTTTGTGAGGCGTGTTATTTAACTGGCATACTGCCAATTACAGACTGGTGCACTATTTGCTATCTTTATACCTGACCCAACCTTATCTTCTCGCACTACGAATACAAGTGCACAGTGATCCGAATGGTCTCTGCCACTATAGGCCTGTATCGTTTCACTAATTAGTGCAGGGCCACCACCGTGGACCTCCCAGCTGTAGCATAGCAACATCTCTGACTGCACCTGTCAGAGAGAGACGACGACCGAGCGGATTTTCCTCTGGGCTCACCTGTGTCCCCACCAGAACTGCTCAGCCCAGTCACTGCAGAAACACAGGACAGATCTGACGTGAAGTCAAGTTCAGCACTGGGGCTTTTTTTGTGCCCAAGGAACAAACTGTGGTGGATGTCCAGTTTATGCAGGCTTCTTCTGCATGATGAAGTCTGCCTAGACAGGCACGCACGCAGGGCCACGCCAGGTGCCCGGACGCTCACACGCAGGGCATCTGCTAGGTTCCCAGATAGGCCCAGGTATGGTGTCTTTTAAAGGTGAACTCTGCTGAAGAACAGGTCAGACGACAGCCTTGTCCGCTTATGAGGTAATAAAGTCTTCAGGACCCTGCATCATTAGCTGCTGTAGACCTTTTAATGACGGCTGTCCACCACGCCACTGAAAAGAAACTCAGTGTCACTGCTGTTAGCCTGATGGACTTTGTCATTTCAACACCGTAGTCCAACTGTGTCAGTGTTAATGCTGTGTTGAAAACATTCGCTACCCAAGTACTTCAATGGTCCTGAGATCAAAGGAATGGTAAAGGTAAAGAATGGGAGAGAGGCTGGTGAACTGAGCCATCCAACAGGCAGGCTACGCCCTGTAATCATTTGTTTATCAAAAATAACCCTACAAGTGCAACGTGTTTGCTAAAAATGGACGGATGTTCCTTCTTTTCTCACATTTTTTTGCTGACACATCCTCCACCCCCAGTGAGAACACCTGTTCACTGCTAATAAACGTATTGACGTACACCAGCAATGCATTCACCGCTGGTTAAGTCTGTGCGGTGTGTATCCACTCTGTAACCACTCCCCCTCCCCACCTACTCTCCGCCCCCAATGTCCTCAGCAGCTGTGGGCGGTGAGGCGGCGAACCCCCCACTGCGATGGACATATGCACCTGGACTTCAGGCCCTGTGTGTGGTAAACACCGGGCCTACGACGGGGGTGGTGTGGAGCATCCGTCTCCAAAAGGTCCTGAGATGAAAGGAGAAAATGTTTTTAAAAGGGAGTCCGGCCTCCCTATGCGGGAGCACCAGCCAGATGGAGCGTAGCACCTGTGTTTAAATAGCGGCCGAATGGGAGAGGCGCTTTAAAGGAGAGCTAGCGTCGGTGAGCGCTTTAAAACCGGACCTGCTCCACGCCTAAGCTTTAGCACATGGGGACGGGACTCCATTATGGCATTAGTGGTGTTTATGATTAAACTGATCACCTTTAAACCCTTCACAGTCTCCATGGTCTCTTATCCCTGGCACGGCGGGACCGCTTAGCCAGGACGGTGCCGTCACACACGCTTCCTCCAGCGCTGCTCGTGTGAAACTGTCGCGTTGATGTTGCTCCGGGGTATCACTGGTGGCGATAACAGAAGCCGGCCTACCACTGGAAGGAGACGGCACCAGGGAGACGAGTTTCTTATGTTACAGCCAAAGTTTAATTAAAGGGCGGTGGAGGTTTAATTGGATCTTACATTGTCAACTTAGACACTGAAGAGGGAAAAGACCCATGAACGTACATTATAATTATTATGAAGGGCCTGTAAGATGCTAATAAGAAATGTGATGTTCTGTGCAGATCCAAGATTTGCCTCTTTTGTAATATAGTCCTTACACATTGCTGTCAAACGATACAGTATGATGGACTGACGAACATTTAAAGAAAACGGAATGATGTCATACTATTCCTGGTGGTGAGGTTCGCAACTTAATATCGGCATTGCATGTTCATTTTATAAATGCACCGTCCTAAATGATTGTAAGACGTCAGCATTGTCATTCCGTAACTTACCATTTGAACGTGTTCGATATGACGACCTGAGTGTCATATTTTAGTACACGCTGCATAAGCCGCATTGCACTGAGCTAGTGACACCCCTGTTCTTAGAGCTGACTGTGCGTTTGCAGACGGGTGTCTTGTTTCCCCAGTGTCTCCGCTGTATCACACCGAGCCCGTCCTAGGTATGGAAAAGTCAGATACTGACAGAGTAGGTGGCAAACAGAGTGCTGTCAGCAGTTTGATCAATTCCCCCTCTCTCTCTCTCTCCTTCTCTCCCCTACCATATATTCCTCTTTGGGGAGTTAGCTATCTAAGTCCTCCCCCTTTCCTTTCAGAGACTTAACCTCGGCTTGCCATCTTGTAACACGTATTTTATCAAGATTGTTGAGTAGGCAAGTGCTTTCATATCGCTTCTCCTTGGCACAGACTCTGCCAACGTATTTCTCCCTGCTTGGTACAAGCTCTCCATAGCATGTTTGGATAGACGTATTTGGAATGCAGTCACGCATTGCCATGTTTTCAGTGTTATTTTTCTATCATTGTCAGAGAAGGCTGAAATACAAATTATTAAACTTTGATTTAAATTTTAACAACTTTTAATTGTCTTGATTTCTCATTCTTTTCCTGAGGCATGCCTTAGAGGCGTAAAGCTGTACGGAAAGTTTCCGTGTATTATCAATATACAAATCAAGTTCTTGACATATGATGTAATTGATATAAAAGCTACAACACGACAATGTCATCATAAATTCAGGACTGAAGTGGTATTCACGTTTAAAGCCGGAATACAGAAATTTCTGAATTAATATTTGATCTTTATGGAGGTATATCTATTTACCACCACTATATTAAGTTACTTTATTTAAAACTCCCTTTACCTGGCATGACATTTACTCAAAATCAACAAAATTACAGAACAGCTTTTTGAGATCTTCATTTTGGTCACCATTTTAGTGGTAGGATTGCTTTAGTACAGTATCAACCTTAGTTGCTTTGTTAGGCCCAGCTTTAGAATTTTAGAGCTACATATTATGTGTTAAATATGTGTAATCAATCCACAATGGAAATAATTTGTTCCTTTATTGGTTCTCATTGTACAATTAACAGTGAATGAAATAAATAGAAGTATAGAGCAGGCGTTTTACAGACCTGGCGTTCCCACAATCCCCAGTGTCACGGTGACAAATGGATAATCGACTGCTGCATGTAAGAGCCCCTTCGCTTCTGTTAATGGCTGCACAGCTGTGCACTACACTGTCGCCTGCTACCACACCTGGGCGGGCCCCTGGGGACCTGAGGCACAGGGGCCACAACCCTGTGTGCACGACCACACCAGCCAGGGAGTCTGACCTTAGGAAGTATTTTTATTACTTCCAGCTACACTAGTGTTCCTGAGGAATTTCAACTTGAACTTGGAAAAGCGCCAATGCTGTTGTTGTTGTGGTGAAATAAACAAATAAACACATAAACCTGAAATGCAAGGGGATGAATGAAACCAAAGTTATTTACAGAAAGAATGAAAAACCCTGTCATTGTTGCGTTGATGAGTTGATGCACACTGACCGTCGGCAGAAATCAGGCAAATGAAGAGATGAGGACTGTCAGGCCTGCCTCGCTCCTGTCGGTCATGTCTTCTGTTTGTCTTTTACTTTGAAATTTCCTAGTTGTGTCTGTCTTCACTCCCCTGCCCCCTCGTTATTGCTTTCTGCTGTGTCTTGTTGAGTCCCTTGGTTGGTTAGTGTATTTAAGTCTTGTGTTTAGTCTCTTGTGTTGTCGGTTATTGTAAGTACCTCTTGTTTGTGTGCTATTTGGTATCTTGGTCTTTTGTGTCTGTAATACCAGTCTGTATGTACTCCTTGTATTTTGTATTCCCTATTAGATGTACTTTGTGTGACTTTGGTTTCTCTAGTGATTTTGCTTGTTGATGTCTTTGCTTTTATTTAGCCTTGTCCACCTAGCTATTTCTGTTAGTGTTGTTTGGTTCATATGTTAGGTGTTTGATTATTCTTGGTGTATGTTTTGTGTGCTTTGTGTATTTGTATCAGTTTTGTAATTAAATTCATTGTTCAGTCCGCACTTGCGTTCAGCCCTCTCTCCTAGTTGTTACAAGGACAGCTACACTACACATCAGCTCCAAGGGCAAAAAGCTGAACACACACACACGCGTGTATGTGTGTATATGTATGTATGTGTGTATATATATATATATATATATATATATATATATATATATATATATATATATATATATAAACTACCCAATTGTTGGAAAAGCCATCACACATGTAGTTAAATTAAAAACTCAGTGTCATTAATCAGAAGAGCTAGAGGTCACAAAGATCACTTGGTCTTACCAGAAACCTGCGGTGCATGTGCTAGCAGGAACCACAGTAATGTTTTATTGTATGCCTTAAACCTGTTTATAAAATGAGGGTTATTTGGAGTTTGAAACAGGGAATGTGTGAATAAATGGATCACCATGCCAAACCAAGATAAAACAAAATCACACGGATACCTGCTGCAGCAGACACAATGTACACCCAGAAAAAGGACTACATCGGCACACAGGGGCTCCCAAACACATTCTGAAGTTTAACAAGATTTATAAAAAAAAAAACAAAAATAAAAAATAAACCACAGCCTACATCTCGATGCAATTGCAAATTCCTGGTAAAATGGGGGAAACGACACAGCGTGTTTCGAGGGACGGCATTCAAGTCCATCTTATACAATGAGATAGCAGGATATTGGGTACATCTGTCTGTCCAAACAACTAGCAGGTTGTGCCTGTTGTTTCTCCTTTGACGTTCAGAACCATGTGAATCCACCTGGGCACAGAATATACTAGATGTTGGATGCATTGTGCAGCAATGTACCATGTGAAAATGGTTGTGTGGACCTCATTGTTCCAACGATGCTCAAAAGGGCTTAGGTTCAGTACAGTGTAGGTTAACCGAAGCAGTAACATCATGCTGTCAGCCCCCTGGGGCCTTTCGATAATGATCGGCTGTAGCCAGTGTGGGTCGGTTTTAGCCACTGTGGGTTGGCTGTAGCCAGTGTGGTTCAACTTTAGCCAGTGTGGGTCGGCTGTAGCCAGTGTGGTTCGGCTGTAGCCAGTGTGGGTCGGCTGTAGCCAGTGTGGGTCGGCTGTAGCCAGTGTGGTTCGGCTGTAGCCAGTATGGGTCGGCTGTAGCCAGTGTGGGTCGGCTGTAGCCAGTGTGGTTCGGCTGTAGCCAGTGTAGCTCCACTGCAGTCATGAAGTGATGATTTTACTCAGCAGTGAAGCTCAGACCATGCCTTTGCAGGCTCTCTCCGGTGGATAATGGGACAACGTTCCCCACAATGCTATGCTGCCAGCACTGTCCTGCACTGTCAAAAGCAGGATAACTGTGGAATCAAGTTGCCTTTGCACCAAATGTGGATCTCTCCATGAGCATTATGCCAACATCATCCGACCAGCAGTTCTTTCTTCCATTTCCCTGTGGCTCGGCTGTGGTTCTGGAGATGTGCTTTCCTGTTCTCTGATATAATCAGCACCCTTCAACTTTTTGGTCTTGAGGCCCATTTGATGCAGTCTAACGTGACTGATAAACAGTGTTTTCTGCATGCCAGTGCTGAATGTGGGTGTGATTTGCCCGGTTGTTTCTCAGCTGCTCGCTGGTGTGATTCATCTTTGGCCCCTTTGATCCCCACGCTGTTTACGTCCACAGGATCACGAATCTTTGGTAGCGTTTTGGCTTTCTGCATCATTGTTTCTAAACCCCTAACTTAAACGACATGTTGTTGTCACGTGATGTATGACTCATTGGAATGTTTGGTGTTTCAAAGAAAGGGCGGTCCACAATAAAAAGCTTTCATTTTAAATGTTTATGCTTATCTCATAATTTATACATCAGTAGATGTGAATTGCAAATCACGAACCTTCTGTAGCTACACTGTTTTGAAGTTGTCAGAGCAACCGCTGTGCAATTCACGCAACTTAAGCATTTTCAGGGCGGAAGTAGGAGTCCAAACTGGGTAAATATTTACCTGAGGGCATGACGACGCCAAGACAAACTAGCAAGCCATATGCTCTGAAGACCTGTCAGACAGAATACAGCAGTACTGTTAGGCATGCGACAAGCTCTGAAGAACAGAAAAGGACCCAAAAGAGATCTGAAGGTTAAACGGAGTGCTCTAAACATTTCCAATGCAGGCCTGCTGAAACGGAGAGGTTCGGTTAGAAATGGAAGTTACCACAGAAGCAGAGACCTGGCTCTCTTGATTAAATGTAGCTCGGGAAATGAACCACTAATTGCTCTCTCCATATCAGTGGAGATACAAGCCTCTCTCCATGAGGTCCTCATGTCATGTTTTATCAGAATGTTGAAGTGGGCATCCCAAAATAGGGGCCCAAATGTGATTTAGTTCTTTGCTGATTTACAGAGCTACATTTAATGTAACTTTATTTTTGTGCCTCGCATCACCTTAACGGCTCTCTGTTGACAATGAAATGAAATCTAGCTTGCGTTGGTTGTTGTTTTGTTTTTTTTTTTCCCTTTTTGCACAGGTAAGCATATTTACCTGGAGTGACCCTAAAGTAATTTGGATAAATCTATGAAACTCAATTTAGTGTAATTGAAGCTCACTTTGTGAGCCTCCACAACTCGATCAGTGAGTGACATTAAGTTGTTTTGCTGCACTGGGCCAAGAATGGCTCCCCATAACTCTGGATTTAATTCAACATTTTTAATACAACGCCATATGTGCCTTACAGAATATGGAGCTAGCTTGGCGGGTGCTTAAAAGGCACTGAAATGAATCCAAGAAACAGAGACTAATGAGACCTAATTCACTTCCCCTACTTTAGAGCAAGTGTCATTCTTTATTTGATGGAGTTAAATTTCATGACTGTCCATTTGTGATAAATTGCCATTTTCCTTTCATGACAGGTCCAGAAACGTGCACGTCGCACGTACCGAGATGTGCCGTGTGGCCACCATGACGTTGCTCCCATGCCCACGTGACCCATCAAACCCCCCACCCCGCCACGGACGTAATTTTGGGGGGGGACGGGGGGGACATGTCCCCCCCACTTTTTCAAAAGCCGGCTTTGGTCCCCCCCAGTTTTTATGGTTAAAACCAAATATTTAAATAGCGACGAATCCATGTCCCCCCCACTTTTGAAATCAAAATTACGTCCATGCACCCCGCCACCCCCCACCCCCCACCTGCAGCCGTGCTGACTGGACGTTTGTGCACGGAGCCTGAGGGGTCCCCAGCGGGCCGGGCTGGACTGCGCGCGTGCCTGCGCGGCTGCGTGATTTGTGCACTGCCAAAGCCATCGATCTGATCCAAATTAGAACAATTACTGCCACCTCTCTTCCCACTTTTCGTCTGGCTTTCATTAAAAATGGCTCTGTCAATAGCGCTGTTTATGCCAAGACTAATGTGATGCGTAGCAGACAGGATGGCATTAGGTGATTATTTCATCCTGGGCTGGTGTGGGCCGAAGCAGCAAGAGAGGATCAAGTCGAAGGAAACAGAAGTAAATATTTGTTTCCCGTCTGCGAATTGGGCTGGAAGACGGCAGACGTGTTCGGTAGTCTGCACACTCTACAGGGAAATATCACCATATAATCACTCCCCTAATCTATCTATTTGAAGTTTGTCTCTGTGATGCCACCATATTGCATGGAAAGACCAGGATAAGCATATCTAAACAACAAACGTATGCTGGCACTTTTCTCATGTTGGAGCCATGTGCCAGTTCACTTCCTATTTCC
Organism: Brachyhypopomus gauderio; assembly: GCF_052324685.1. Classification (NCBI taxonomy): domain Eukaryota; kingdom Metazoa; phylum Chordata; class Actinopteri; order Gymnotiformes; family Hypopomidae; genus Brachyhypopomus; species Brachyhypopomus gauderio. The sequence goes on from NC_135218.1 coordinate 4,063,829, forward strand.
CAAACACAAAGACACGAAGTTTACTTCTCCCTCTGTGATCAACATCAAATCACCACTGGTTTTATGATTAAATATATAAAAAAATGACAGGCTACAAGCTCCTTGTTTGGTCTTGGCGAGTCGTTAGCGGACCCCCTGTGCTCCAAAGATGAAACTGGGCTAGCATGGGACCCAGAAGAAGAAGGAGAGCGAGGCGGGAGTGCGGGTGGTGGTGTGGTGGGTGTGTACCCCCCCCCACCTCCCGCCTTCTGCTCCCCATCTCTGTCACTAACTTGAGATGTGTCATGGCCTTGTCAGTTCACCACATCGTCATGTCAACAACATCTGCTAACGATCTGCTCACGATTAGCCGGGGCGCCCAGTATGTGCTCGTCAAGCCGCACCTGTTCGTTTCACCGGTGTGGGTGGCGGCGTCTTGGCGGCTGGCCAATTTTTAAGACATTTGCTCTTTGACTAGAAAGTGGAGACATGCCGTAGCCTTGTACATTAACATTGGTGTCAGTGACTTGGCTAAGGTCATGTTTTCTTCTGCCAGGGCTAAGCCTGACCGGCCTTCGAGAGCTTCCTCAGAGTGCTATCTGCGATTTGGCATCACTTCACTTCACCAGTGCGTCTGAGGCCGTGCAGAACTTCCCCGGGTCAGCAGGCTGAATCACAGCCATTACATCAACATGACTCAGGAAGCTGTCAAACCATAAGGATCCATGAAACAAACAGAACTACGCAGCAGCTCTAGGTAAGTCACCTTCTTCCTTCGCCCTGAATAAGCTACGGAACGTCCGTGAGACACAGCGTGCGATCTGTGAATTTGCTTTCAGCACCAGGTTTGGATTATATATTGGTTGTACAGTACCGGAGGCCTAAAAGGCTGCCTTGTAATGACACATGATAAAACACGGGGTGTTTAGGGTACCATTAAAGGCTGCATCAACAGCTGCAGAGTCGTATGTCTTGTGTGAGGCACGAATAATGGAAATGGCATTTTTCACTGTCATACCATTCTGTGTGGGGCTGACCCTAGGTGTATGGGTTAATTGCAGTAGGCGTATGCGGAGGGAAAGGTTTTAGCTTGGGTCAGGCTTGCAGACAGGAAGTCAAGAGCTTTGTGTACCACTTAACTCGCTGCAGTTCTGTTTTAAACTAATCTCCTTCAGAGACACTGCCTTGCCTCAGCTCAACCTTTCTCAGGGTTACCTGCCCCGAATTCCCATCGCCTCTACTTTCTGCTATTTATTAATGGGTTTTGAATGATTGTGTTTTGAAAAAAAGTATTTGATTGGTTCAAATCTCTCTGTAGAGAAGTGCGGCGTAAAAGATATGTATGTAGAACAAAAATAAAATTGGTGATTAGAAATACTTTAACCATCTAAATAGTCCTGGCACTGGGGCTGAAATTATCCTGAACAACAGTCGATACATTCAAATGCACTTTAATAGAAGAATGGATGCCAAAGTGTGGCTTGAAACCAATGTGCTTTCTGCACAGCAAGAAGTGACGCAGAGAAAGGCATCTGCAGAGAGCTTCATTAAGAACCGGGACCGAACACAGAAACAGGGGTCAGGGAGCAGGTCAAAGGGAAAGGGACACGGTGAAACGCCGTAAAACGCTTCGTACCTCACGATGGCCTAATTGACTCAACGAGACCTGCTGCTAACAAACCCCCTCCCAGAATATCTCTGGAGTAAGGCATGGAGGCATGGTGTGCACTCTCACAACTTGGAGAGGTCGGTACTGTTGCTGCTGTTTGACCCCTGCCTACACACACTAGAATTAGAATGTGTTGCTTTTATTAGAGAACCAGTTGAGATTATGGCGAAGCAGCAATTAAACGTCGTAGTTACGATGCCATACAAGTTAAAGTGCAGTGTGGGGACTCCTCTTGACTCCTATTAAAAATTGATCAGCTGAATAGTACAGCATTTTATAAATGTAATAACAGTGTAACAATGGCCAATTCAGCAGTATATCAGCTATAACAGTTGAAATGACTATAACCAGTTGAAATGATTTCTTCATCATTCAAGATTAATTAGGTTCACTGTTGCTTTGTGAACAACAGTTTATTTATTACCAATTAGTGTCTGCGGGTCTTTGGTCTGAATCTTAATACAAACAGATGCCTTTTTCTTCAGACTTGTCAGCTTATTTTGTGGGGGTTCTGTTAATGTACCGACGTTATGCAGAGAGCCTTGAGAAACTGCTTTGTGCAGTGCTTAAAGATGGCCAAATCTCCCAGCTTTGAGATTAATTTAGACCTACAATATTTCTACACATATCTTCACAGTGCAGTTAAAAAAAAAAGAGCTGTGCATTGTTCTGCAGCACAATTCAGTCAGTGGTGCCAAAAATTGTCTCCACCAACATCCTTTACGCTTTGGTTATCACTATTCATTCCCACACCCACTGATGCAAACCTGCAGCGTGTAGCAGCACTAAATAAAGTCCCCCCAACTCCCCTGACTCAGCGATCGTCCACTTGCATAAGGAGAGGAGGGGGGTTACGCATGCAACAGATTAAAACCTGCAGCTCACAAAGTTTTTCCCCCATTTTTTATTTTCATTTTCATTATCTGTCTGGGGATGTATAAATGCCATGAGGATTAGAGAAATTACATGGGCTCTTGCTTGCCTGCCCTTACCCTCTGCTTATCCTCACTCCCACTCCTCTCTCTCCGCCCCCCTCTGTCTCAGTCTCTCTCTCTCTCTCTCTGTCTCAGTCTCTCCCTCTGTTTCAGTCTTTCTCTCTCCTGCTAACCTCTTGCTGGAATTCCTCTCACACTCGCTGGGTAAAGGTACGAGCGGCAACCCTAGTGAGGCTGGAGTGCCCCGCGCAGTGTCTTAAGAATTTCTATAATCCCAGAGATCTATTACAGATAGCGGCACTGACACAGGCGACAGAGATTAGAAGCGGCAGATACTGACTGTATCGATCGGGCCCTCTCATCCCTTCGGCCGGCTGGGTCTGCGCGGCCGTGTAATGGAACGGCGTAATGAATTCCAGCAGCGGTGCGCGGTCGGCGCTGACGGGGGGAGTCAGAGCTGGGCGTGAGGGTGAAGACTCAGACACACGACTTTAGAGGGGGATTAACTCCTCTTAGTTATAGGTTGACTCGTCTCTTACCCCAATGCAGCCCCCCCCCCCTCATACGATGCACTGTTGACCTACGTGACCGGGGGAGGGCAGGAAAAGCTTAATATATAATATATATATATATTAAAATTAAGCACATTAAAGATAATTCGAGTAAATTTGAACAGCAGTATTTACAAAACGCGAGGTCATCAAATCATCAATATCTTAAAAGACTACGTTCACCGTCGGGGAGTTTCCAATCGCCCAGGTTATTAAACCCCGGAGAAGCGCCTCTCCTTCATCCGTTTAGCGAGCGCACCCTCCTCGCCAGACCTCAGCGCTGACAGGACAGATTGCCAACACCACACAATAGCTACAAGGCTTTTGCTAATCACAGTATTGATCCTGTAATTCTCCCCATTTGGAAGTCTTTGGCTTGGTGGGCGGTTCTGAATGAATAAAGCCCAGAGCTGCCACAGTGGTGGGAGACTCTGGGGACGGTGTCCGAGCGCTCAGTATTCAGGTTCTCTGAACTAGGTGGGAAGGGAAGTAGCTGTAATAAAAGCTGTCGAAGGGGGGGAGCTATACCGTAACTTGGTAAACGGAGTAACAGGATGAAAGCTTTTTCCTCCTGGTCTTTATGGGCATTCTGTGTTAGGATGACATATTTTTATATAAATCATGGTAACAAAAACACATCCTTTCCCCTCAAACAAGTCAATTTTGGGATATCACCGAGATGCCGGAGGGCTGTTAAGTCAGAGCTTCAAACCACTCTGCCATAATGCGAGACAACTCGGCCTTAACGCAGGCAGCCGGTGCAACGGTATTTACTGTAACTTTTGACGGGCTGAGAGGAAAGGAGAGGAAGGGCCAATCGTAGACCTGCTGTTCGCTCAGACAGCAACTGCGGCGAGCAGCTGAGGACCCAAGGGGCTGTCAAGCAGCCAAAGGAGGTCAACACTTTCTCCAGAGCAGTATCCAGACACATCCAACCACACCCCCCCCCCCCCCACACCTCCCTCCTCCCCATCCTCTTTTTCTGGCTCCTTTTCTTCCCGTTTCTCTGGTCTTGCCTCATAGAGCACTCTAAACCTTCAGAGCGGACCTCCGCATCTGTCCATCATAGTCACATTTCGGGACGCGGCGAGACGATTCGACGGAGTAACCCTTCAAAAGCCGAGCGGTAAATTTATGGCGCCGGTCCATGTGGTCTCCCGGCAACAGGAACAGATGGTGCCAGACTGCTAATGGCGAGCCGGTTCGCGCTCGCTGCTGTGTGTCTTGTAATTGACCCTTTTAGATCTGCGGAGGGGGAGTTACAGCGCACCACCCGTGCACCTCCTTAATGGAATGTTTTTCTCCACCTTTTAATTATAAGATGCTAGTGTTTGTGGTGCAGGTGCCGAAGTGGGCCAGGAGGAGGCCGTTAGAGAGATTTATGGACGGCTGCGTCCTTGGTTTGTAATGAGAGTAAACAAATGATGGCTTGTGGTTTGTATGCTAATAATATAGAGAAATAGGGTACCCCACCTGCCTGTGACTAGCACGGCAGGGAAAAAAAAAAAACGAAGATCTATTTTTTAAAGCCCTAGAATTATTTCAGTCTCTTAACTGTCATACCCGTGTGTATCAGGAGCACGGTTGTGTTACGGCATCCATTCTAAATAGAAGTTAGTCGATTCTGACACTGTGAACTTCGGCTTAGGAGAATATGAGGTCAGAAAGGGCAAAAATCTCTATGAGTTGGAAATTAAAGTTCGCTACTTTTGAAGCAGTGTAGGCATTAAAGCAAGGTCAGAGCAGCAACATGGGAAAATGACTGCATTCCTTACGCTGTCAGAAATATACATTCCAATGGTGTCACCGTGTCACTTTACTGACCCTGTGTTTCTGTCCAGGGTCGGCCACGCTGGTTCTGACGTGACCTCTGTGACGACCCCAGTGGGAACATACGAGAGGCACCGTGGCCTCCTCCGCGGACACGTATCGGATGTTTGTGCTTCAGGGCGACCCAGGTCCTCTCACACGGTTTCTGAGGGTGAAGGCAGCGTGAGCCAGTGAGAGCTGCTGCTGCTCTCATGTACTCCCACTGCAGTGCCATTAATCGCATTAGCCAGGCTCTCTCACTCACTCTCGCTCTACCCCCCACTCTCTCTCTCTCTCTCTCCCTCACCTCTCTCTCTCTCTTTCTCTCTAACTACACCTCTCTCTCTACCCCCACTCTCTCTCTCTCTCTCTCTCTCTCTTTCTCCCTCACCTCTCTCTCTCTAACTACACCTCTCTCTCTCTATCCCCACTCTCCCTCCCTCCCTCTCCCTCACCTCTCTCTCTCTCTCTCTTTCTCCCTCACCTCTCTCTCTCTAACTACACCTCTCTCTCTCTCTCTCTCTCTCTCTCTAACTACACCTCTCTCTTTCTCTCTACCCCACTCTCTCTCTCCCTCACCTCTCTCATTCTCTCTAACCCCACCCCTCTCTCTCTCTCTTTCTCTCTCCCTCCAACTCCACCTCTGACTCTCTCTCTCTCTCTCTCTCTCTCTCTCTCTCTCTCTCTCTTTCTCTCTCTCTCTCTCTCTCTCTCTCTAGGCTGGAGTTGCCCGTGGATTAATTGGCTTCTACTATGCAAAGCAGGCACATTGGTACAGCAATTCAATACCAAGAAATGTAATGAGTGATTAAAGAAACATTTCACCATCGTTCAAAGTTTAGCACAGTGGAATATTTTGGTGATCTAATATACATTTAATAGCTGTCATTTTCTTCTTCAATTGCTTTCTTTCTTAGTGAGTATATATGGCTCTGTCCACCCCCAGTCTACATTTTTGGTTATTTGCCAACTTAGAGATAAGAGATTCCAAGACATTGTCACATTTACTGACAGAAATGCTGACTATGAGGTTTCTGCCACACTAAGACACGGTTAGTTCAGCTCGATGTTTCATCAGGCTCCTTTGAGAATCTCAACGCAGGCTTAGCAGACTACACTTCATGTCCCTGCTGGCTTGCCATATATCACTGCTCGTTCCTACACCAGGAGAAAGGTTGAGAGAGGACCCTTATGCATTATTGAAACAGGTGATGGGTGTGATCCAGGCATATTTCTCTATGTGTAGTGACACTGAGCTTTGACGTTGACGCCATTGACATGCACACTTAAGATAAATCCACTATGAATCATCAAGGGAATTTCGTGCTATTAACACATGCAGGAACATTTTCGGTGATTCTTTTTCTGTGGGAATAGTTCATGACTCAGTAGATGTAGTGTACCTACTGACAGGAGTAAACAGTAACTCTATAGTTATGTCACACTTTTGCAACCCCAGAATCTCTTCCTCCACTTCTCTCCCACAGTCATCCATGGCTCCGCTCTGCCGTCTACACACTTCAGCTCGCATGTGAGAGGCTGCACTATAGATAGAGATTTTCTAAATGAGAATCCTTGGGGTGTTGCTGATAATATCCAACGGAGCTGAATGTCTACTGTTTCTAAAGCAGGGAGAGTAAATCCAACGAAATTAACCTAAAATCCAGTAATTTTCATACGGTATAAACAATCTTGTTCTCTGCTCGGCCTTTGAGAGTTCAGCCTCGTATGCGTTTTCTGATTGGATGGGGGATTTGTTACTTTCAAGGCACATACCAAAATAAAGAACTGACTGAAGTCAAGTCAGGTTTTATTGCTGTTCCCATCTGTATCGTGTATACACGATGTCGTCTGGTCCATGGTGCAGCACGCAATAGTGCCAACACCAGTGTATGGAGGACTTCATATGTGTGAACACAACACAACAGCATGAAGGCAGGAAACGTAGGAAACGTCACGCAACAAATACACAGAACTGTGTGCAGAAAGAGCAGAGGACGCCACGCAGGCCAGGGCATGTCGGACATATCGGCACGTCGGGACGACTCGGTGTTGGTGAAGGATGCAATAAAGCAGCCGTAATAATGTACATGTGTTGGCTTGGGTATGTGTCATCTCAGGAGGGCTGTACGCTGTGACAGTCTGCACACGGGGAAGTAACAGACAAATGAAATGACGCAGGGGACCACATGGCAGCGTGGTGGCACACATCATCCAGATCGGGTCCCAAACATATGGTGCTCTTGTTACCTGAAGCTCGCCTTCCCAGACGTACGTCCCACAGATGGAATAATTAGAGGAGTTTAATACATTCTCCCTCTCTGGGACTGAACAAGAGTGGACTCGAGAATAAAAAGCAAGAGTCGAGATTTTGTTCCTTTTTCAGTGGTCGTATAGTTAATGCAGCATCTTTATAATACGACACTCAGAAGATAACACTGTACATTTGAGAATATGCACTTTAGCCATTAATTGTATTTTAATGAAACCTTGATGAAATTACTCAGCACATCATTAGTACCAGCTAATGTATTTTTTCAATATTGCTATTATATGTATATATTATGATTATATCCTACATTATTTGAAGTGCTTATTCCAAAGACAGAATGCTGAAATTGGTAGCATCTACAACTTAAACAACTTAATAGAATATAGCAAAATATAGTCATAGATAAACTGTGAGTTTTGATGAAATTCTAAACATGATACAGTTCCTGGCACTCATATAAATAAACTTCTCAACTTCTCTTCTTGATTAAACATATATACCTATTATGATGTTCTGAAAGAATACTCCTTTGTGTATGATAAGGTTTGTATATTTATAACATAAACATAACCAATATATCATTAGGTATATCATATTTTTCTATAATATTGTTTGAAAGTTTCCATTCTCTAATTGTATTTTAAGAAGTCCATTGAAATGTTTGCAGTTGTTTCCATATTTAAAAAGTTTTCTTGAGTTGGAAAAACAAACAAAAAAAATCTAAATTTTCTATTTTAATACTTCTATAGATTTTCTTCATGACATTAGCAACACCTACAGTGCTCAGCAAGGTCACTGCCGTAGTTACAGCAGATACATTTATTAGTTATAATGAGACATGGTACATGGTAAAAATAATTACTGGCTTTACTTAATGTAGCCACAAAGCAAATGAAATAAAGTCCAGTGAGTGAGCTGTTCTAGAATCAAGCATGATTTAATCAGCAGCCATTTTGGTGGGGCTAAAGCTCTTATATCTTAAGAGCAATGCTGTGTATCACAACACTGAAACCAGGAACGTTATACACCACTCATGACCTCGTCTCATCTCTGATAAAAGCAAAACTCACATGCCCATGAGACGTTTAGATTTGACATGAAGACAAGACCTCCCGTGACTCCTTTCTTCAAAACTCCTTGTTTTAAAGCTGCTTTGTAGCAGACTCCTTAATGGCTTACTGTAAATTTCATGAGCAACGGCGGTTGAGCACAGCAAAAGATGCGTAACGGCGAGACTATTCCAGTTACTCAAGACAGGCCTCTTCATAGCGTACTCTGCCACGACCATTAGGGAATGTTACTCCAAGCAGAGCTCTGAGTGTGCAGGATAGACCTCCCCATTCATAATTAATCATTAAATACAACACTACCTCTTTTCAAAGTCCTCCTGTTTTTTTTACGAAGAAAAAAAAAACAAATGGAAGAAATTGCAGGAGGCATCATGCCATAACTGGAAACACAGGTAAGCGAAAAGGCCAAACAAATACATCTGGTGTATTTACGTTAGAACTGTCGGTCACTAGTACATGCGCATGTTTTTGGTTTCATTGGAAGAGCGTCTATTGCAGGAGGATGGGATAGAGATATGTGAGCTGTTTATTTACTCACGCTCTAGCCTACGTTCTCTGAGTGTGTGTGTGGACTTGCTGTAGCATTTTGAATTCAGATATAGAGTTAACTGATGTGGACTGAGGGGTAAAATCAACTCTGCTTTTGATCTTCTTCAGACTTATTTACATTTGGAGAGTGCTGGGGAAAATCTTCACATTTATCTTACCAAATGAGAGAGAGAGAAAGAGAGAGAGAGAGAGAGAGGGAGAGAGAGAGAGAGAGAGAGAGAGCGGGATAACCTGTTTCTTGGTATATTTGGCTTTCAGAGATTTTACATTTCTAACAAAAGGCAGGCTGTGAAGGTGGCCCCTTCTCTTTCTCATACCCTCATGTGCCCTAATGAAGTCCTGATGCTCCAGTGAATCCAGTGAGAGGATCACAGTCTACAGATTTCTTCTGTTCCAAACGACATACCACAACACCTAATTTACTAATTACACTCCTTCCGTGTTTGAGACGAGCTCATTAGTGCTGTCAGGTAGTGTTTTGCAGGGAAAGAACAATCACCTGTTGACACTGTGACCTTTTCTGGGCTAAGGGTTCATGTTCTAGGAATTTAAACGCAAAGGTCAGTTGTTCAGTTTCCTAATTTCACATGTTGACATAAGTATGGCCATTATAAGAAGATCAATCAGATACTTGGGAGTGAAGATGGAGAGAAAGAATAAAGAAAATAATAAAGATGTTAAGATGAAGCCTTCTCAAACTCACTCAGATGTATGAATATTTAAATGCTCTCAGTCAATGTCATGTATGTCTCTAACAGATTTTGAATGATCTTTGCCTGTGGTGTTATACAGATGTCTCCTCACACCAGTATCTGGCATGTCCTGCTGTGGGCATCACATTAGATCTGGAGACTCACAGGAGTAGCTGTTCTCTTTGATGGATTTTTATTTCTTTTTAAAACACACACACACACACACACACACACACACACACACACACACACACACACACACACACACACATCCTTTTCTTACTTTCACTGTAGGTCTTTACTTGTATATGGCAATGGTACACACACTTAAGCAGATATTCTTCTAAGCCCTGGCAGGACTCCCCCTTTAACTACCATATGGGCATCTGCTCCCTTATTCTGTGGGAAGTTAGAAGGGTGAATTTAGCACTGCAGAAACTGCACTGCAAAACCTTTCATTCTAAATACTGTCGCGATTCAGAAAGGTTGCGGACACGCCGCATTTTAATGCAGACAGCAGGCGAGTTGACCTGATTCCTTTGGGGAGCAGACTCTTTTAATAGGAGGGTGTGTAAGACCTGTTACCAGTGATTGGCTGTTGTGGCTAGCATGCTAACATGAGCTTACTTACTATAACAAACAGCAGTAGAATTGTCTCAGAGCCAGTGGATCCTGGCCTGGCTCCTGTGTGGTTAACTTTGTTTAAGAAAGATCAATAACTAGTTGGGCAAGACAGATAAGAGGATCTACAAGCAATACACCATGCGAGCCACCTGTATTGGCAATATCATTTGTATTGCTCCGCCTCTGCTCTGAGCTCAGCGCTGAGAATCTCTGCTCGGTGCTCTGCTGCAGAGGCTGGACTGGGTCAGTGCTGCTGTTTTGTCTGTTTGGATCTGGTCCAATAGAGCTATTTCTTTGCTATGTTACATGTAGATCAAAATTACTGCCCTAGAGGTTGTGTTTTCCCCTTAAACCTGTACTGAGCATGTGTCCATCCCAAGCATTAACACAGCACTGACCAGAACCAGCTACTGATGCTGTAATTGGCTAGATGTCCTTCGTGGAATGCAAAATGATTTCTTCTTGCTAATGCCAGCCACTCTTTGGTTTACTGTTGCTCACAATACAGACATTGTTGGGCCTCAGGATCCATGAAGCATACGTGATGATATTGTGACGGTCCTACCGGGTCAGGACTGTTAAGAATGCACTGTGTGTATTCCAGGAAATATTGTCCAAGCCTTCCAACCGGGCCATTTTGTTTCTCAACCGAAGCCTTGCAGCCAGTCTTGTGCAGGCAGTGTGTGTTGGGAGTTTGTTTTTCAAATATGTTTTGTGCTCACTGGAATCGGACCACTAAGAATTGCAGCAATAGTCTTCCTCCAGTTTTTCCTGTAGATTCGGTACGCCACACACACGGCTGGTCTTCCTCGCTTCGGTCTGCATGGTAATCACGTCCCCGTTGAACCTTGGGAGGAGCTGATCTGGAAATAGGATGTAGAACAAGTTATATGTGGCACTGTGACTCTCGAATTCCCAAACAAAATCAGATCGTTCAATTGGCGTCGTCTTCCGTGTTAGGAGTCACGCCGTTCTCCGTGCGACTAAGAACCCGGGGCCTGTTGCTCTTTGCTTTTGTTCTGGATCTGCCAGACTCTCTGATGGCCGAACTTTGGAAGCCGCTTCATTTCCTAAAATGTAGGCTACTGAACCAGCACGACTGTTTATTAATTTTTTTTGATGGATAGAATCCTTGACTCTTAAGGTAGAACGTTGCCAGGTCGCCAGCTAAATGAAGGTTTATAGAACAGTGAAAATTAAGCATGCATCATGACATATTTTGTGCTTCAGAAAGTATCTTTTTGGGACATATTGGGCTTTGATATGAGCTTCTCTATGGTCTAGCCGTCCATGGACACATTTAAGTTTCAAACTTTCACAGAATGTGACATAACGTGTGACGCTGTAAGGTATAGTAATGAACTATATTGATTTTCACATCATAATTGGAAAATTAGTGTCAGGAGTTTCGATGTCCTTCATGCAGGACTATAGACCATGCACATGGTTACTGAGCTTTGCTGCAGATTACAGTGTGGATAATTCATTCCACACATACACACACGCATACACAAACACACACATACCGGCAGCTACGCACCCATTTCTATGCTGGCTGTACGCGTTTGGTGTGAGACGCAGTGGCCTCCCTTCAACTTTGCATTCTTGCTGGAGTGTTTTCCTCTTGAGCTATACTCCGTGTTTTTCATTTCACTGGGTTACAGCATATTGCTGACACCTACTTAAGGGATTTGAGCTTGTATTGCAATACAGTCTCTTTATGGAGAACATTTGCAAAGATTAAATCAACAATGAAGCTAGGAACCTGTTTGAACACTATTTTGTAGACTGCCCCCATCTGAAATAGAAACTTCCCGAGTTGGAGTTCCTGGGTTTCTTTTTTTCATAACAAACCATCGATTCTTAATCATTAGAGAAACAGAGGAAAACAACCCCCTAAGTACCCACACCCACACACACACTACTGAACTTCCAGAAACTCTCACTCAATAATGCAGATCATGTATCTTCCAAATCCCTTATGCACTGTACGAACAGCAAATATACATTTTCTTTACTCGTGTGTCTACGTGTGTGTGTGTGTGTGTGTGTGTGTGTGTGTGTGTGTGTGCGCGCGTGCCCGCGAGTGCGTGCGCACGTACGTGTACGTGCGTGAGCCCGTCACCGCAGGACCGCCTACACGTGCCGGCGTTTTCCGCGAGCTCCGCGCCGTCGTCTGTCACGCTGATTGAAGCTGGCACTCTGGCAGCTGGCCGACGTGAACGGTGCCGAGAGCCGTGGTATCGGGCCGGGGTCCCGCGGGCTCGCGGGCAGCGCCTCTACGCCTGGGAAGAACTAATCATTTTTCACTCCCGTTTTATTGGACAGCTTGCAGGGATACATGTAGCTCCACTGATAGCCTTGGCTGCCATCTCCAAGCTGTTCCAATTTTGGGAACCCAAACCCCCCTCTCATATGAAAACTGGCTTGCTAGTCCTGATCCTTTAAACTGTATTCTGATTCATGGATTTGCTGTCAATGTTCGCGCCACTGTGTGCAGTCCTTTATTCCTCAGCTATTGAATCAATGTTGTTGCTGCAGACACGTATAGCGAGCACCGTACGCAGCAGAAACCGCAGTGCTAAACGACTTCCACAGAGCTCAGGCGGTGATCTGAGTCTAATTGGACTGCACTGTGTGGTGCGCTGGACTGTGTGCGCTGATCACGCAGTGCCGTTTACCAGAAATATTCTCCAACATCTTCCCTGTAGAAATTTGCAGCATCCTGTGAAAGAGAGACTGGTGCTACTTCTTTGCCCATTAAGTTATGCAGCTCATTAAGATGAAGTGGGTTATTGCAGAGAGCTCGAACAGGGGAAGCAGGCTGATATATCTATATAGCCGTAGTCTTATTTGTCTGTGCGGCGCATTAAATCCTTCTGAAATTGGTAAATACAGTGTGGTGTGGTGTGGTGCAGGAGCTGTGAGGTGCTGGCTGTCCCTGGGGAGGCCGCCGTCCCGCCCCGCTAGCGCCCGGGGTTAGACAAACTGACTGGGCCTTGAGTTTAATCGCCCTGTGTTTTTAGAGGGCTTCTCGACCTGCCTCCACAGTCTGCGGCCCAGCAGGAGCTGGAAGGAGAGATAAGCCCAGGAAATCTCTCCCCCCCCCCCCTCCTTCCACCGTCAACACCCACTACTCCCCAACACCCCCCAACACCCCCCCCCCACCACACCACTGCACCAGGGCCCCCTCTGGCAGATAATACCCCCCGGAGACGCGTTCAAAGTAACAGCGCTTAGCCGCGGCGCGGGGAGAGTTGCGTCTCAGCGAGCGCTCCCCGAGATGAACCGCTTAATCAGAGGTAAATTGCTCGGAGAGCCGGAGAGTCTGTGACAGGACCGGCGCGTGGCGGGAACACAGCGCACGGGGGCCCTTCCTCCAGGATTAGCCCTGGATCAGCGGGTGACCTTCACACACAGATAGGGAGCCGCTGCCACTCGGGGACCCGGGCCGCCGGCTCGAGCTCGCGACAAACAGCTCGAGACTTTGTCGACTCATTATGAAAGATTCGTGGCAGCTGCTGCAGTCAAGAGATCTTCATTTTTCCTCTCTTGGTATTGACTGTGCTGCAGTCGTTGTAGTTTTACTGCAGGAATGATTATCGGCTGTGACGGCGGGGATTCGTTGTCTCAGTAAGTAAAATCAACACGCTAACCATTTGGACTACTGTATACGTGAATGAAGAAGTGAATGAACGATTGGTCACAGATGTCCGTGCTGCCTCCTGTGCGACATCATAGATTTTAACATTCCTTAACTGTGTCTAAAATTCCACTTGTCAATAAATACTGACACACAGGGGTTTTGAATAAACATAGGAATGAGCCTGAGTACATAAAGAACTTTTATCATAATTTTTTTTCGAGAGAGGTTGCTCTGGTGACAAACTATGAACTGAACAATGGCCCGAGCATGCGGAGATAACATTGTTGTCTCAAACGGAGGGGTGTTTGTTTGGGTAATTAATACCCTTTCATCCAGGGGATTGCCTCACTGTAGGTCAAGCCGGCACACAAGATCAGTCTGGCCTTGTAAAGCACTGCAGGAGATTAACGAAGATACAGTTTTGTCATAAGTTGTTCTAAATGGCTGTGTGAATATGTTAATTCTGAGAAGGAAATTAAACATGAAGTCTGCTGATATGATAAAGTGAACAATGTATGACCTTTCCTGAATTTGGACGTCAAGGACGGGTGAGAGGTTGACCCTGAGACAGAAGGATGAGGAGTGTTGTGCTCATGTTCATCACATCAAGAAAAATGACAAGATTAGGACTCCAACACTAGGACTCGAACCAAGACTAGGACTCGAACTAAGACTTGGAGTCAAACCAGGACTAAACTTATAGAAAACTAAGAAGGACATTCTGCACTTTTTTGGATTTCTTTACTCATTTTGCTTTTTGCTGCTTTACACGTTTACACTGGTATTATTGTGGTCCGTTTTCAAACAGAGGAGGATGGGTTACCCTCCTGAGTCTTGGTTCCTCATGCTCTAGGGAGTTTTTCCTTGCAACTGTATCCTTTGGGTTGCTCACTGGGGGCTTGGACTCAGACATCTGTAACGCTGCTTTGTGACAATGGCTGATGTAAAAAGCACTATACAGATAAGTTTGACTTTGATTTGCAATCATAATGACCTTCTAATGCTCAGACCAAAGCTAATTCAGTCACATATGACTTTTTGATGTTTTCTTTTGATGCAATATTGCAGTTGTAGTGTATTGCAATTTTTCACTGTTTGTGGTAAAATCTTATATCTTCAACAATGAGGTCATATTTTCACTATAGCAATATATTTTATTATTAGATTATGTGATACAGCTTGGAGGCCACTGGTTCAGGGCAAAATCACTGACACTAGATCAGTCTGCATGACATTTGTGTAAGCAAACCTTTTTATTTTTTTACTGCTCTGTGTGTGTGTGTTTTGGACAAAAATTGTTTGTCTTAGAGAAGCAGAAAGCAGTCTGTCTTTTGGTGAAATTTTTTTGATGCTGTATGCCCTGCTTGGCGTGACTCACGAGAGTACGGGGTCATGTGGGTCCTGCAGGTCCTGATTGAGTCTCGCCAAGGCCTCTGACCTCTGGTCTTGTCCACTGGGAAAGAAAGAACACAGGGAGGTGGCTAAAGCAAAGTCCAGTCAGATCATCACCAGGGCTGGCTGAGCCCTGAACGGTTGCTACTCAGCTCTTCATAACAGTATTATTTTCCCCTGGCCTGACAGGAGATCTGCTGGCTTTTCTGATGCCGGAGTGGAACTTGTGTCAATCAGGAGGTCCAGGGCAGCTTGTGTCCAACTGAGAGAGTGAAACAGATCACACTCCTGTTGAACTTCATGCCCCCCCCCGCGTTAGTCCTTTGATAGGAAAAGTAATCACCTCTTCATAGCTTGTTTGAAGCACACTGTTCTACTTGGGCTGGGAGACCTTTGCTAGGACTGATACCCAGAGTTCAAAGACTTCTGAAATACAAGTACACAAACTTCTAAATGTGCCTTTAATTGAACATACAGTATTTTCATATGGCTAAGCAGGTGGAACCTTCAGACACCACATTCCGGAAGTAGATGGTGAGGTGAAATCCTGAAATAGTGACTTTCAGTCCTGGCTGGAGAATAGAGGGTCATGGGATAGATGAAGGAAACTTTGATGTCCAGTTCAGTCCCCTCTTTTGATGTCGTTTTGTTCTGAAAAGAGATGGATTTTATAGTAAGATTTACCTAAGCGGTTAGCTCTGTCTTTTGAAGTATGGCAATACCGAAGCTTTGTGTCCTCCTCATAACTTAATGGAGACATTTTTCTTCTTTGGCTAGTGTAACTACAAGTGGAAAAAAGAGCCCTGGCTAAAATGTCATCCAGGACAAAAAAAAAAAAACATGAGTAAATCACAGAAATGCAGAAAGCCATGGACAAGTCTACCCTTTTCTCTTCACTGTGTAAGTATGGCTTCTCTGTTGTCTTCTCAGCAAAGCAGAGATCTGACTTTTGACACAGCAGAGTTGAACTTTCAGTACCTGATTAACTCCCACGTGTGTCCATTTCAACAGACAACTTCATTTTTTTATGGCGTCCTCAATGCAGAGCTCATTAAAAACAAACACATGAAAAATTACAACAAAACCAACATGGTGAAGAAGAATTCCAATCCATCTTCTACACACATCAGTTACCTGCTTCGGCCACAGATCATGATCAGACTCGGTGAATTTCAGACTTTTACTCACACGATTCTCATACAGCCTCGGAAGAGGACTGGCAAACACTCGAACCTCCACAGTCCTCCAGCCAGTTGGCGCTCTGCTGTTTCGGGATGAGCTGTGGTGATGAGCGCCGTTTAACAGTTTGGCGTGTGATGAGGATAATGCCCACTGCTTAGCGCCGGATTGCCTTCTGCCCCCTGATATGGAGATGTGGATCAGGGTGTCTGAACTGATGGCGGCTCTTTTGTTCAGACACAGCTCTGCGCATTTGACTAAATCACGGGGGCACGGGGAGCAAGAGCGGTGGAGGGAGACCAGGAAGCAAAACGCTCAAATAAGCCCCTGATGAAGATGGACAAAGATTGGGAATTTAAATACTGCACCTTGTCTGGACATTATAAAGCAGAGTGGTGCTGAGAGATGCAGAAAAAGAAGAAGAAGAAGAAGAAACTTATTTTTCTTCTTCTGCCTCATTTTCTCTTTTTCGTGTCTTAGTCATATTCATTGGTATGTGTTTTCCTGTGACTCCTGTTGGCTGATTGTTGAAAGGCTGAAGCTCCCCTTACATATGCCCACATAAGTGGGATATGCTTTAAAATGACCAGAGAATAGATGGGTGTAAGGAGTAGCATATGTTTGAGATAGAGAGAGAGAGAAAGCGAGAGAGAGGGAGAGGGAGAGGAGGGGACAAATCTTGTTTCAAGACTCGCTCTCTCGCCGGAAAAGACAGATGGGAAGAGGAAAGTGGCAGTGATTGTAATTTATTTTCTAATATTTTCTTTCCACTCTTTTTGGAAAGCTGATCCAATTAATCTCTAGTAAGACAGAACAAGAGATGCTGCAGCTCAGACCAAGATTAGGCTTGTTTTACCTCAGATTATGGTAAACTGAAACATTTGTCTTCCCAACAAACACTCTCCTTTTGTTTCTGTCTTTATCTTTCTCTGTCTCTTACAGTCCTTTCATGTTGATTAAATCTTAGGTGACAAAATCCTCAAAGACAAGATAAGGCTTTTAACCACTGATGAAAAATGGCTTGCAACTGCTTTTTACATTTTACCATTAGTCTTTGTATGGAGCACCTTTCTCCAACACCACTGGGTAAAATATGGGCGTGTCAGCGAGTGCTCCATTGAGTTAACAGCTTACTGAGTTAAAGCAGGTGAGTACAGCCAGTGTGAAGCATGCTGTGTGGAAATGACAATTAATATTACCACTGCCTATTGTGGCTGGGTGGTGTGCACATATCTTCATGCTACATAACAGAACCTTCAACCAGCCACAGGAATTATGACGCTTCTTCATGAAAGCATGTCTGGGTGATTCTGAGGTAGTCTGGGGGAAAAAAAAACTAATTTATTAAGCCCTGATTCAAGAGACCTTAATCATGGAGCGGTTAAAAGGTCACTTCATGCTGTGCTCAAGATGGTCTGGAGGCCAGGAGCGGGCGTCTCCTGCACAACACCCACTCGGCGCTTCATCAAACGGGCCACATCTCTGCTGGTGCCGTCTGCGCGTCCCGAGGCCACCCTACCTCAAAACAGGCCGCCCGCCACTCTCCGGCTCAGACCTGGGCGTGCGGCTCTGAATATTGATTGTGGAAGAGCTCAGATCAATGGGGCCGGAATGGGCCCTGGAGGGGGCGCTGGGCGAACAGAACTACCAGTTATGTCATTCATTATGTGCACAGTCACATACGTCTAGCTCATTTGATAGCACGAGCCGAACTATGTTTCAAAGGCATTAAAAATTGAAAAAGGCATTTCCTTTCACCGAGCCGTTTCCCTCCCCCTGCACCTGCGAGCCCTCAAGCTAGGCTAAGCGTAGCTACGCCGGGCTAGCTTCCGAGCGCCTGGCCTACATTAGCTCCGCGCTTGGAGCGGGGGGCTCGCGGGGCGCGCGCGGTGCTCACGGCACGTCCCGGGATTCTCCTTTGAAGCTGCGGTTTGTGTGACAGCTGGCAGTACAACACAGGGTGGCAGACAGGAGTTTATGCTAAACACATTTCCAGTGTAAAATCACTTTGTAGCGCGCGCGCGCTTCAGCCTCCCTTGTGTCTGGGCACGTGGAGGACACAGCTCCGAAGGCGAGCGCGTTCGGGGGCGCATGCTAAGCGAGGCGGCGTGCTATCTGCTCGTGTCTCGCAGCAGAAGAAGAGGCATGGAGGATGGGAATACCTCAAGGCTTTTTAAAAGGGCATGTACTAACTTGTTGTATGGCAGCAGGCAGTTTAATAGTACAAGGTGAAGAAAAAAAAAAGTGAAATTTCTGTATAATTAGTAGAAGATTTTTCTTGCAAATGAGCACAGGCTGGTTAAGCCAACTGCAAATGTGAAGCGGTTAAACTCATCCTCTGTTATGGGTCCCTAACCTAATCTCTGAATGGGTGTTATTTTGCTACATGGACTATGTAAGGTACCCTGCACTCTTTCTCTGTTATGCATTGAGTCCTGTGTCCTAAGAAGCTTTATGTAACAAATTTCAACGTTTATCCTTTAATGCAGCAACATCCACATTTCTAAATGCAATTTGAGAAAATTTCATACATTTGACTGTTCTGTATAAGTAATATCTAATTTGTATGCAAACCGGCAAACACTGAACTGATTCAACTACTTGGAAAATCCAGAATTGTAATTGTTATATTTACAGTTCCAGTAGACGTACTAGGAGACATAGTTAACATGGTATATTGGCCTGCCTGAGATGTCATACCTGTCATGCTTAATAAACCCAAATTGCCCAAATTGCACATTATGTTCTATTGTGCCACAAATTAATTACCAACCAACTTTTTATTAAACAAAATTCAAATTCAACATTTTTAGAGATTATCTTCTATTACTATGTTTTTACACCAACACTAGTATTTAGAAAGGTATGCTGTGTTGTTATTTAATTATAACTGTGTAATGTTGTTCTACTGAAATACCTTTCCAAATGTCTGGCTTTAGTCTCTCCGTTGTTTGGAGCTGTTCAAAGTATAATGTCGATCTTTAGAAATAATTTCTTTTTGTCCTCTCTACTCAGAGCAAAAAGTCAAACTGATTTACATGATGGACACTAGACGTGTCACAAGCTGTTGCTTTTAAAAATAAAAATGCATACAACAATCTAGTTTTATGTGAAAGCTTTTAGGCGAGCCAAGCCATTTAGACAAAAATAAATAAAAAAATAAATAAAAATAATAGGCCTAACCTTGAAAGTCTGTAATCATCATAAATGATTTGTGCCTTCGCAAAAAAAAAAAGAAGAAATGCCTTGAAAATAAAATGCCTAATTACTTTGGCCGGTGTGCTGCTCCGAGACTCATTACATATACAACCGTGTGGCATGTCATTGTACCGGTATGCACTTACACAGAATCAAGCACTGAGCCTAACGGTCTCTACCATGCAGCTGTTAGGAACCAGAGCTCGTCCATCTGGGGGGGAAGTGGTATATTCTGCTGGGCCTCCACCTCGCGCCATAAACATGCCACTAATGGCTCTGTGAGGCACAGGCACTTTCAATATGGAATCCCACTCTACAAAGGCCTGCCACCGCTGCCTTGTTTTGATCTGCAGACTTTAAATTGGAGAATTAAAGTGTGCTTGGTGAAAGGGAGCGAAACTTAATTGAACTGTTTCACCCCTTTAAATGGGGCTAGTTGGGGTTGACAGGGCTGAGTAGCAGAGAGAGAGAAGGAGACAAGGAAGGCTTCATTAAAAGGCTGCCTTCCTCCTCTTACAGATGCATTTCTTCTCCTCTGGAGAGGGTAAACAAGTGAAGGTGTAGATGTTTTATTTGTGGATATATTACACAAAGCAACCGATTTGTTGAAGCTGCAGTGTAGAAGTTGATGCATGTTTACCACTGTGGCTCCTTTGTGTACCACCAAGGTAAAAGGAGGAGATGCACATTGAAATGCATTTTTGATCCACGTATGTTTTAGTAGAAACTTGTGCTATGATGTGACGTCGCAGTATTACGTTCTGGTTTTCATATGTCTGCTGTGTCAGGGGGAAAAAAGACAAGAGAGCTCTGGAGTTCAGAGGCTTTGGGAAGTTTGAATCCAGATCAGACGCTTACTACCTGAGGAGTTGTTTTCTTCTGCATTCATCCGGGAACATGAGCCCTCTTCCTCTCTCCAGCCGCGGCTCGATAAGGTGGGACCTCGGGACCTCCGCGGGCCCCCCGTCGGGTGGGACAAGGTACGCAGCCATTCGGAAACATCAGAAGAATTTCACAAGCCGGAGCAGTACACGTTCAGGCAGGATTAACACGCTACTCCCAGCTCCATGGGGAAAAGAGGATTATGCCCCTACTGGAATCGGGCGGCGGTTTAAGCTTTCTAAGCAGCCTGCGGCTCAGGTCAGGCAGAGAAAGGGGCCGCCCTGGAAGACAGAGTGAGCGAGAGGGCTGAGGGCATGTGGCAAGTGGACTTGTTTGTCTTCGAAACAGCATTATTTAGTTTCTAAACTGGGACTCTTGTGCTGCAGTGCAAAGTCTTTAAAACTCCTACAGCAAGCAAAGTTTTTTTTTTTTCTTTTAATGACGGTTTCTTACAGGTCTACAGCCTTGAAGCAGGTTCATCCAAATGAAATGCATGAAAATGGCAAGAGGATTCTCATGTCTCCAGGAATGTCTGGTTGCTGAGAGCAGATTTTAAATGGGTTTGGATTGTCAGAGATTCTCCAATGAAACCATGGGGAAAAAAAAAAAGAATGCGAATGAAATTTAAATGGACATGAAATTTCCATTAAAGTCGATTTAAATCTAGTGCTTTGTTCTAAGACAACCACTTTGATGCTTTCAGTTGGTTTTTGTCTCCACACAATTAAGCTGAGACTTTGCTTCATATGTTCACATTGAAGGCTGCATGCAGAGATCCTCAAAGGATTGCAAGCAGAATTCGGTGTAGGTAGGCTAAGTGGGTGTGATCTTCACACTTTAGCTGGATTCGATCTGTCCTGGCAACTGAAATGCTGAATCTGTTTTTAAATCAATTGCTGATTGATTACTGATCAGTGGATGAATAATGAACCAGTAGTGTAGACATTTACATTCTCATTCAGTGAAGAACCTCCAATTTTGTTTGTTTTTGCATGAAATGCAATCAATGAACATTTGAAATCAACTTCAATTCTCAGGCTCTCCCACCTGCATGAAAGAGTCTACAGGGGTGTGGGTGAAGTGTTCTTTAAAAACCATGAGCTACAGAGTTCATGTTTAGCAAAGAAGATAGCAGAGCACTACAAGGTCAGACTGAGGGATGGGGGATCTGACATGATCAGAGAGAGAGGAGAGAGAGAGAGAGAGAGAGAGAGAGAGAGAGAGAGAGAGAGAGAGAGAGAGAGAGAGAGAGAGAGAGAGATGAGAGGAGAGAGAGAGAGAGAGAGTGAGGAGAGAGAGAGAGAGAGAGAGAGGAGAGAGAGAGAGAGAGAGAGAGGAGAGAGAGAGGAGAGAGAGATTATAATACTTTGGTTCGTATTGTTCTTCATGAAAACAGCTTCAGTGACAAGCAGTTCTACAGCTAAAATGGTTAATTTGGCGGAGTCTAGATGAAAAGGCTTGGTGAATGTGCAATACATGTTAATTTAAACATAGTAGAATTTCACTTTGAACAGTTCATTAAAAATACACCTGAAATGTAGCAGCTATGTTGCCATGGAAATGATTATCTAATGTATCGGCTTGTGTTGAACTTATGATAAAAGCATCATCATGCAGTTGCTCATTTCTCTGGTGGTCCACACGGACGCACTGCCTACATATTTCAGTAAGAGGTCAGGTAAGTGAAATCACGCACGCTAGACAGGAATCTCAAAAGAGCCACTGCAGTTGAAGACCTTCTACCTGATTTTAATACAGCCGCACGCGAGTCTGAACGGACAACACGTCCATCTATTTCTCTCTGTGTCTCACCACGATCTCACACTGCAGCTTCATCTCAAGCACATTGCTCACTGCATTTTTTTTGTCCAAACCCCAAGTGCAGGTACTGCCCTGACAGCAGCAATCAGGGCCTATTGAGATAGCCATTGTCATGAAGTGCTGCATAGAGAAATCTATAAAAGGGTTTAATGTCACAGGCTTTTTGTGATTGCCACCACTTTTATCTCCATTTTTGCCAATCACAGTGTCACTGGTACTGGCTGAGTCTGACATGTTCACACACACACACACACACACACACACACACACACACACACACACACACACACACCAGATATGTGTTAATGGCCACTCGTCCTCAGGTGGACATTTCTTATCAGAGCTAATTGTATCTGCTTGACAGGGATAATGTTCCTCCTTTCCTGACCCTCTCAAGTCAGACAGACAGAAGGAACAAAATGACTAAACATAAGGAAGACGTTTATGGTAAGATAAAATGTTCATGAAGTACTCCGAATTAGGTTTAAGTGAAGATTAAGCCGGATTAGTTAACGTGACATACTAAGGCCATCGCAAAGAATTATCGGCTTTGTGTGTGAAAGAGTCCGAGGGAAATGTTCCTCCTTTTTTGGTTTTATGCTGTGTACATTCTTGGGATCAAAACAATAAATTGGCTGTTTTCAGCCTTGATAGAAAGGCAATAACTGTGCTTTGCAAATGAATGTGTTTATTTCAATAATCACCACAGGGGAAAACAAACCAATCAAACGCCACCAAAGAGGCCCCTGCACAAGACGTCCACTTGTGGAAGTAATCACTGAACTCTCTATGTGTGAACGAAACGGACTATATTATGATTAGATGACAGCCAGATGTTTTAGCTTTGGAAGAATTGATTTGATAAGCAAAAGTATGGTGTCTGGATGCGTTTAGAGATTCTTTCATAACCAATACCGGCACATTCCAAATCCTGCTTGGTTTTGCCATTGGTCGTAGTCAGCCATATCAGTCTTTAAATCCATCTTTACCGATGTAGCGAATCAGAGAGAGGATTCGTGAGCCTGAATTTGACTGCAAGGCAACAGTCTGGATACACAGGATGAGAACTGCAGAGTTTACTATCGTTCCTGTGCTAGCACACTTGATTTAATTAATCAGTAAATTGTCCATTAATTGTGAATTCAATTAGATATGTTTGTGTAGGAATAGAATCCTGTACATGGCTGGATAGAGTATCTCAAATTTAGGAAATACTTTTCTACAAATAATGGACAAAATGTGGTGTGTTCATACAAGATGCAGAACTTGTTCAATGTCTTCCAGTGTCTTTCAGTCTTCCAGTCTTTCTGGTATAAGTACATTTTGGTTTCAGTTGTCTAATGTATCTTCTTTCAGAACTGGGCAGGACTTCTTAGGTGATATCTAAGAAGATCTCAGTTGGTCTTTCTGTGTTATGCTAACATGAGAATGTGCTTGACTCAGCTACATGATGTAAAAGAGGATTTCTTCTCCAAGTAAAAGTTTCTGTGATCATCTACTGTAGTTGTCTTCTGTGATCATCCACTGTATTTGTCCTCTGTGATCATCCACTGTAGTTGTCTTCTGTGATCATCCACTGTAGTTGTCTTCTGTGATCATCCACTGTAGTTGTCTTCTGTGATCATCCACTGTATTTGTCCTCTGTGATCATCCACTGTATTTGTCCTCTGTGATCATCCACTGTAGTTGTCTTCTGTGATCATCCACTGTAGTTGTCTTCTGTGATCATCCACTGTAGTTGTCTTCTGTGATCATCCACTGTATTTGTCCTCTGTGATCATCCACTGTATTTGTCCTCTGTGATCAACCACTGTATTTGTGCTCTGTGATCATCCACTGTAGTTGTCTTCTGTGATCATCCACTGTAGTTGTCTTCTGTGATCAACCACTGTATTTGTCCTCTGTGATCATCCACTGTATTTGTGCTCTGTGATCATCCACTATAGTTGTCCTCTGTGATCAACCACTGTATTTGTGCTCTGTGATCATCCACTGTAGTTGTCTTCTGTGATCATCCACTGTAGTTGTCTTCTGTGATCAACCACTGTAGTTGTCCTCTGTGATCATCCACTGTAGTTGTCCTCTGTGATCATCCACTGTTTTTGTCCTCTGTGATCAACCACTGTAGTTGTCGTCTGTGATCAACCACTGTAGTTGTCCTATGTGATCAACCACTGTAGTTGTCCTCTGTGATCAACCACTGTAGTTGTCGTCTGTGATCATCCACTGTATTTGTCCTCTGTGATCATCCACTGTAGTTGTCCTCTGTGATCATCCACTGTAGTTGTCCTCTGTGATCAACCACTGTAGTTGTCCTCTGTGATCATCCACTGTATTTGTCCTCTGTGATCAACCACTGTAGTTGTCCTCTGTGATCAACCACTGTAGTTGTCGTCTGTGATCATCCACTGTATTTGTCCTCTGTGATCATCCACTGTAGTTGTCCTCTGTGATCATCCACTGTATTTGTCCTCTGTGATCATCCACTGTAGTTGTCCTCTGTGATCATCCACTGTAGTTGTCCTCTGTGATCAACCACTGTAGTTGTCCTCTGTGATCATTCACTATAGTTGTCCTATGTGATCAACCACTGTAGTTGTCGTCTGTGATCAACCACTGTAGTTGTCCTCTGTGATCATCCACTGTAGTTGTCTTCTGTGATCAACCACTGTAGTTGTCCTCTGTGACCATCCACTGTATTTGTCATCTGTGATCAACCACTGTATTTGTCCTCTGTGATCAACCACTGTAGTTGTCCTCTGTGATCAACCACTGTAGTTGTCCTCTGTGATCAACCACTGTATTTGTCCTCTGTGATCAACCACTGTAGTTGTCCTCTGTGATCATCCACTGTAGTTGTCCTCTGTGATCAACCACTGTAGTTGTCCTCTGTGATCATCCACTGTAGTTGTCCTCTGTGATCAACCACTGTAGTTGTCCTCTGTGATCATCCACTATAGTTGTCCTCTGTGATCATCCACTGTAGTTGTCCTCTGTGATCATCCACTGTAGTTGTCCTCTGTGATCATCCACTATATTTGTCCTCTGTGATCATCCACTGTAGTTGTCCTCTGTGGACTTCCAGGTGTTTTTGTTTTGATGAGCTAACAGTGCATTTTTTCTTTCAGAATGTACCAAATTATTGATTTTGCCACTCCTAAAGTTTCTTTCTAATAGGTTTGTTTTGCTTTTCCCCCCTAATAATGGCCTAGGTGACTTGTATTGACACCTCTTTGGACTGTATATTGAGAGTTCCCATAAACAGCTAATAAAACAAATTAAACACTTGGAATCATCTCCACTCGTTTTATCTCCTTAATTTGTCATGAATTAATGAGGGAACAGACCACACATGGCCAAGAAACTGCTTATCAGTCAATGGTCCAATTATTTTTAACCTATGAAAATGGAAGGACTATGTAAAAAAAGACTGCATTTCCTAAAACCATGATGCAACATTATTTGTTAAACCCCTTAAATTAAAAATAATTTATATTTCAATCACATCTTTGTTTCAAATTGACTGTGGTGGTGCACAGATGTAAAATGACAACACCATACAAATACTTAGGACAAGTGTTATCAGTACTGTGTTTCAGTTTCAGTTATTTACCTGAAAACTGGTCACATTTTTTCTTTCTATTTCAGAATGGGGTGTTTCTGTATTAAAATGTAAAAAACCAAAAAACATAAGCAGGACTTTCTTATAGCTCTTCCTCACTACTCTTCACACAGGCAGCATCGGGCTATCTCTGCCCCAGTACCGCGAATAGAAATGTGCGGGAAAACACAAAACACAACAGTGCCTTCCCTTAGCGTGTTTTTGGCCAATTGGCTTGTCAGAACGTGCCCACAATCACAACGTAAGTGTCATTTAGGTTATTACTTCAAGTCTTTAACTGAAGGAGGTAGTTTGAAAGCTTACAAACTTCTCCTCAGGCTCTCGTACACCTCCTTCGGTGTAAGGAATTGAGGTGCGTTTACCTTCTTTTAGTTCTTTTGAACTTGCGTGAGCATTATTCAGGAGACGGGAGGCATCTCCCATAACGCAAGATGGGAGGAAAAACACTCTCCCCTTTTGTCTCTCGTCTCCAGTTTGCTTCGAGCCCCTTCTGTGTAAACACAAGTTGGTGCATTTATACAAACCTTTGGGTAGTTTCATTAGTCTCCTCACACATTCTCTTTCAATAATACAATTTCTTGCACTTGGTTTGTGGACAACAGCAAATTTTAGGAAAATGTACTACCTCTCTGTATGTGTCGCAAGTATCTTTAGCTGCAAGGCATAATTGCTTTCAAGTGAGTTAATTTGAAAATCCACAGTGGTAGCAGCCATAGTAGAGTTTTTTTTTTTTCTTTGACTTAGAAGTAGTTTGACTATACAGCATGTCAGGGCCTATATCTGTGAGAACTGATGAATTCTTAAGAGCAGTCTCGGTTTGCTTGGTAGCAGATATGGCATTGTCCAACCTAAGGTTCGGTTCTGATAAAAAACATTTTGTGAAAGCATGAAACGGCACCATTCTCGACAGGCCTTTTGTCCTTCGCGTCATTGAAGTCACAGGAAGAAAGCTAGAGTAGAGTAGATGTGTGCTCAGGTACGCTCTCAACAGTCTGGCGTACCCATGATGTCATTTTATGTCTTGCAGCTACAATGTTCGCTTTAGGCATGAAGTGAGTTTTCAAGGCATCAACAGCTGAAGAGTATGTAGTTCCAGCATCGAGTGTAGATGTACCCGGTGCTCTAGCATGACATGCTGTTACTTGGCTTGCTCTTGTTCACCTGTGCCATCTGTAATGAGAAAGTACGTTTTAAGACATCTTCAGCCTTGCTGCAAAGAAAATCATGGATTCTTCAAGGATAGACAGGATCTTAGTTATCTGTCAGAGTTCATATTAGTAATTACATTTTGGTGCATTTGCAAAAGACTTAATGTCACGACCGAAGCTTCTAAATACTTCAACATGGAATTTTTTTACATGTTTCTGGTATAAGTTCTTGGTTGTAATTCTTAAATTCATCCAAGGGTTTCCAACCACCTGGGGTAAACGCTGAGCTGGACAAACCTGTTTTCTTTTCCTAAAGATATAAATTCTCTCCTCTCTCAACATAGTCCCATTAGAGTAAGACCAGAGTGGATCAGTAATGGGATCATGAAAATATATGCCTGTGATGTACAAAGCCTGGTGTAATTAGCTTTAAATAGGTAATGGCTCTTAGCAGACTGCAGACAAATGAATCCAAGTCTTTAAGGATGGAGAACATTTGGTACTTGTGGGTCTGCTGTGATACGGGAGAATCGGATGTGCAAGTACTGACAAAATGTTGAATAATGTTTGCTGTTCTGATCAATAGTTCCAGGTATGTTTTCTGTTTGTTCCTTGGTAATTCTGCATACATGAATGGTTCAGACAGCTGAGGTAGACATGGATGGACCGACAGACAGGAAATGTTTGATTTTTCCAATGTTTGATTTTTCTCTGTTGTGTCTCACTTTTCTCCACTGGCCCCATCCGCACCACCCACGGGCATGTACAGACACAATGTTTACTCCATTTCAGTGAAAGTAACTCCAGTTTATCTGAGGCAAATCTAGCAGTATTTTATGATTTCTCTGTTGGCAAACATTTGCATACTTGTAACATAGTGAAATTTTGGTCCATAAATGTATTACATACCACAGTGTGTAATGCTCCTATGTTTATCAGACTTGACTAAATTTAAATGATTCATGTTTAAATGTTTTTTAACCGAGTACATTTCCACATAACCAGCTTGCTACCTTGACAGGCATGTTTGACATCTAGCATATCCTCAGCTTTCAGAGGTGTTGCTGTCCCATCACTTTGAGGCTGCTACACCTTTTAAATGCTTGACAAATTTTATAGAGGACTCCTTGTTCTCTGATCCACATGCGCGATAATATCAATCCATTAAGTGCCTTCCGTTTCAGGCATGTGCTACATTTATAATCTTGCCGGTGCCTTGGGAGAAGTAAATACGCTCATGGTGGTTTTAGCATGCAGCTTGCAGCGTCTCCCCGAGGTGTGTTCACCATGCCTGCTTAACCAATCAGTTCCACCGGGGCAGATAAGGGGCTGGTGTAAGTGTAGCGAATAAGGTACATATGCAGATAAATGTATTATTCATTGATAACCCCCTCCTGCCCTTAGGTTTGTTTCCTTCTCATATCACAATGTGAAAATAAAAATGAATTCTGCACCACAAAAGTCTTGTCTGTGCTCTCCGTCACTTCTGGGGGCCCCGTCAGCCCTGTTGTCTGCATGTAATGCTCGAACACAAAGGCTGTGATGCTTGTCTATTATTTCCCAGTCATGCAGTCATCCAATCTGAGGTCAGGGCAAGGTCGCTGCGACAAACGTTGCCGTAAATAAGGCAGGGGAACGAGGTGAGCGGATGCATACGATGTCAGGCATTATAAATCGCCCAATCTGGGTTGATTAAGACTGCCTGTGCACTGTAACTTCCAGGCCTGACCATCTGTTCACAGTTGAAGACATTTAAAAGCTTTATGGGCTTGAAAGAGTAGTTACTACTGAGATTTCAAGCTGACTCTAGATTCATATGTGTGTTTGTATTTATATATTTATATGTAAACATTTTCATGGACTACATCATGTCCAAATTCTATAAAACAATATAGCTTTTTACCATATTTTTTTTCCTCTCATTTCTTTCTTTTCTTTTGAAGAGGATTTTCTAATAAGCATTCAAATTTGTGGATCTTCTAGTCAGAATACAAAAGAGATTAAATGAGTTTTTGCCGGTTCAAGTTCCAAAGGGAGACATGTCAGAAAATGTCTGTTGACATTGTCATGCCTGTCAGAGAAACTCGATGGGAAAAGAACACATTTCAGCTGCACTCTTTTCACAGCACGAACATCTTCATGTCTGTAGCAAAGATGTGACAAGAGACACATTATTTTAGCTGTAAATTATTTATTCTGATTTATATAAATCATTTTAGACTGTACTGCTTAGACAGACCAAATGTTTAATTGTTCTAGGTAAGATAATAAATAGATTATGTCACCTATACGGTCATTACGGTTTCAGGTACACCGAGTCTCTCTGAAAGGAAAGTGTGGATTCCCCTGCAGGCTTGAGAAATTTAAAATGGAAAACGTTGTTAAGGATCCATCCTTCATGTCACATTTACCAGTACTGCCTTGGTTAAGACATGATGTGTCCTAACCAGTCTTTCTGCACACACACACACACACACACACACACACACACACACACACACACACACACACACACGCACACGCACACACACAGACACACACACACACACACGCACACGCACACGCACACGCACACACACAGACACACACGCACGCACGCACGCACGCACGCACACGCACACGCACGCACGCGCACACGCACACGCACACGCACGCACGCACGCACACGCACACGCACGCGCGCACGCACGCACGCACGCACGCACGCACACACACACACACACACACACGCACACGATTTGCATTGTCTACAGATGAATACTCTGCATTTACCACAGTGAACGAAGTGGCAGGCCAGGCTGAGCACAGCACGCCTCTGACCATTTGGTCAGTGGTCATGCCGATTACCCCACACCGGAACGCACACAGGCCGAAGGGTGGAGAGACGTGTCTGTGGTGGAAGCAAGCAGGCAGCTGGCAGGATTAACACCCTCACTGGACTAGACTGGGTGGAGATTCTACTTCCTCCATGAGGTGACCCTCGTCTGCCTCATGTATGGACACGTCTGTGATTGAAACACATGGTGTAGCCAACATCAGTGCAATGAAATGAACACATGAGGATATATGCTTTTAAATCATTCAGTGCAAATGCACAGAACTTCTGCCAGACTCACGATATCTGGGGCTACAGGAATATATGATTTAATGCAAGAAGGGTTTTGTTGTTAGCACTGGGGCGCTGACGGTCATGACCTAAGACAGGAGTGTACACAGGCAAGATTTCATCAGGCACTACCAGGTCTGACAGCTATCATTTTGTTGACAAAGTTCATTTTTGGTTGTTTGTGACATTGTGGTATATTAAAGAGTTGGGTACTGCTTTCAAATAATGATACGAAGCATTCACGAATGGCACAGTATCGTTGCAGCACTGTTAGTTACATTTCCTATTTTGAAACATTCAATAAATATCTTCAAAAAGGTGTACTGTCATGTAATAGATTAATAACACACCCAGATTTAGACTAGGCTCAATATATTCTTCCTGAAATGCTCATGAATAATTTAAAATGTACATCCACTCTTTTAAGTGAATAAATCAAACCCTGAGAATGGATTCTTCAAATGATATCCAGATTGCATTTATTATGTTGCCCAGGTGCTCAGGTTCATGAAGCATTCATGAATTATACTTCCTTGCAAAGGAATGACATTTCCGCTAGGTTTCTACACCAGGTTAAAAACGATATTTGTTTATTTTAATTGTTATGTTTATACCCACAAGGCTCAAAGATATGCCACGCTGACAGAAAAGCTCAGGAAACATTGATGGAAGAGGTTTGTGCCTCACGTGGTTAGACTTTTTAAACGTTCTAAACTCCAAATAACAAAGAAGAAGAAGACAAAGGAAACTACTGCAAAGAGGTGTGCTTCACAACATATTCTTCAATATGCTGTTTCCAGTGCATAAGTAGTCGGATATGTTTACTTAGCTAGCTACGTAGCTATATTTAGCCCCTTTCCCATGAGGACAATATTAGTTTTACTGTGCTAGCTACATATCCAACGTGAACCATGTTTCTTTGGTCATAATTTAATGTATCAATGAAAGATATGTTGTTTTTGTACACAAGCAGTATGAACTTTGAGACCAAGGCCAAGGAATTTGCTTGTCTACTGTGTGGTGGTTAGGGTGACAAGACGTCCTCTTTCACCCGGACATGTTCTCTTTCAGAGACTTAAAAAAACCTTTAGAGGCTTTTCAGAATGTCTGGGATTTTGTTTAACTAGGGCTTTCAAAGAATTTCGAGAAGCGTTTCATTCACAAACTGGTCCCGCCCTGCTCTACTCTGTTTGGTTCGCTTGAGTGAGAAGGGCAAGTGGCAACCCCCCTTATATGCCCCCCCCCAGCTGAGGTTTCCTCCTTTTTCACTGCCTCCCATCTGGTCACCCTAGTGGTGGCTTGTCTTTGACAACCTGCGTATTTGCTGGTCTACTGTGTGGTGGCTTGTCTTTGCCAGTCTGTGTATTTGCTGGTCTACTGTGTGGTGGCTTGTCTTTGCCAGTTTGTGTATTTGCTGGTCTACTGTGTGGTGGCTTGTCTTTGCCAGTCTGCGTAATCTCTGCACTTCTCCCTAGGACCTGATATGAGGAATTTTGTTAGTTAACATCAAACGCATTAAATGACAAATGATTATTATTAACCCATACTATAAATATTTTGCTAAATTGGCACATGTAATAATGTCAATAAGAGTTGAAGCCCTGTCTGGTGCATGTTACCCAGCGAGAGTCATCCTTGAGTTTTGTGTGAAGTTCAGTAATGACGCCAAGAGCGTTATTTAACCAAGCAGTCGTCACAAGGGCTTTAAAATGGCTTCATGTACCGATTTGTGCGCTGACTACATGCTTGGAGTCTCAGTCATTACATTACTCGAAAGTAGGGATGAAAGATTAAAATGATTTATGTATCATAGAGTACACGATGAGACATCTTCAGTTCACAGTGGGTGGGTGTGTGTTTCATCTGTTGCATTACAGCACTTTTTTTTACATTAATTAAAATGTTTATTGAATATTTCTGCTTGACGATTCCTGTGTTATTGTAACATTTATGAAGAATTATGTAGTGTTTCAGAAGCAGGTAACAGGTATCATTATGTAACACGTTTAATATCTGTACAGAAACATGGCAGGTATGTTTTGTATGGCACATAAAATTAGTAAAATGCTATCCACAGATGGCATTCATGTAATTGTTGTTTATTTATGGTCTCATAGTTAAAGCGCACACTGAAGAAGGCCATTTGCTGGGACGTGTTTTGATTTTTCTATGAAACCAATAAGCACCAGTGCTGTCTGTATTTTTCATGTCATACTTATATTCTGGTGTATTCATACACATTATTAAATCAACTTGGTCACAAACTCTATTCACTATTCACTCTATTTACTTGTAATTGATTTAAAAAAAATATATTTTTATAAAAAAAAATTGATGAAAAATTAAATTAGAAAAATACTAAACATATAGTAACCTATTATGATTTATTGCAATGATTCTACTGTTTGCGGTGGCAGTCCTAAATTGCTGTGGCATTCCTAAATGTAGCGAATGTGCAGGTCTGTTGGAGTCACATCATTCACAGAGTTATTGATTGTGAATTGGAACACTATGAATTTGATATTTATTTGAAAAATCCCCCAGAAAGATCAATTAAGAGAAGGTAGTGGTAGCAGCTTAGTCACGGAAACAAAAAACAACATAAACCTTATAATATCAAACGCAATGCTGTGTTTGTCTTAATGCAAGCAGATGGGTTCACGTGGGTGGAGACCGGAGGCAGTTCACGTGGGTGGAGATAAGAGACAGTTCACGTGGGTGGAGATAAGAGAGAGTTCACGTGGGTGGAGACAGGAGAGAGTTCACGTGGGTGCAGACAGGAGAGAGTTCACGTGGGTGGAGACAGGTCAGTTTACGTGGGTGGAGACAGGAGAGAGTTCACGTGGGTGGAGACAGGTCAGTTCACATGGGTGGAGACAGGTCAGTTCACGTGGGTGGAGACAGGAGAGTGTTCACATGGGTGGAGACAGGTCAGTTCACATGGGTATAGACAGGAGAGTGTTCACGCAGGTGGAGACAGGAGACAGTTCACGTGGGTGGAGATAGGAGACAGTTCACACAGGTGGAGACAGGAGACAGTTCACGTGGGTGGAGACAGGAGACAGTTCACGTGGGTGGAGACCGGAGACAGTTCACGTGGGTGGAGACAGTAGACAGTTCACATGGGTGGAGACAGTAGACAGTTCACATGGGTGGAGACAGGTCAGTTCACATGGGTGGAGACAGGAGAGTGTTCAAGTAGGTGGAGACAGGAGACAGTTCACGTGGGTGGAGATAGGAGACAGTTCACGCAGGTGGAGACAGGAGACAGTTCATGTGGGTGGAGACAGGAGACAGTTCACGTGGGTGGAGACCGGCGACAGTTCACGTGGGTGGAGACAGTAGACAGTTCACATGGGTGGAGACAGGTCAGTTCACATGGGTGGAGACAGGAGAGTGTTCACGTAGGTGGAGACAGGAGAGAGTTCACGTGGGTGGAGACCGGAGACAGTTCACGTGGGTGGAGACAGTAGACAGTTCACATGGGTGGAGACAGGTCAGTTCACATGGGTGGAGACAGGTCAGTTCACGTAGGTGGAGACAGGAGAGTGTTCACATGGGTGGAGACAGGAGAGGACAAATGCATGTTGCAGTTAGAATGTGGCATGTAGAGGTCAGAGTTCGATCGTCAGCAGCAAACATCGGTTAGCTGACAATGTTTTATAACTAAGAATGAAAATCAAACTTGAGATGATCCTAAGCCTGTGTGGATTTAGCCTGCTGTGATAACAGTGGTGAGCATTCATGCCTTGCTAACTGGTGCTCTCTGAAATGCTTGGCTTTAGCATGGGCTCATGCTCATGGTTTATGGTTTTAATGCATATTGCAGTTTTGCAGTTTTATGGTGTGGAGTGGTGTGGTGTGGAGTGGAGTGGTGTGGAGTGGAGTGGTGTGGTGTGGAGTGGTGTGGTGTGGTGTGGAGTGGTGTGGTGTGGAGTGGAGTGGTGTGGTGTGGTGTGGAGTGGTGTGGTGTGGTGTGGAGTGGAGTGGTGTGGTGTGGGGTGGTGTGGTGTGGAGTGGTGTGGTGTGGAGTGGTGTGGTGTGGTGTGGAGTGGTGTGGAGTGGTGTGGTGTGGTGTGGTGTGGTGTGGAGTGGTGTGGTGTGGTGTGGTGTGGTGTGGAGTGGTGTGGAGTGGTGTGGTGTGGAGTGGAGTGGTGTGGTGTGGTGTGGTGTGAAGTGGTGTGGTGTGGTGTGGAGTGGTGTGTTGTGGTGTGGTGTGGAGTGGTGTGGAGTGGAGTGGTGTGGGGTGGTGTGGTGTGGTGTGGAGTGGTGTGGTGTGGTGTGGTGTGGAGTGGTGTGGAGTGGTGTGGAGTGGTGTGGTGTGGAGTGGTGTGGTGTGGTGTGGTGTGGTGTGGTGTGGTGTGGTGTGGTGTGGTGTGGTGTGGTGTGAAGTGGTGTGGTGTGGTGTGGTGTGGAGTGGTGTGGTGTGGTGTGGAGTGGTGTGGTGTGGTGTGGAGTGGTGTGGTGTGGTGTGGAGTGGTGTGGTGTGGAGTGGTGTGGTGTGGGGTGGTGTGGTGTGAAGTGGAGTGGTGTGTGTGGTGTGTGTGGTATGCGTTGCTGTGATATGGTGTGGTGTGGTGTGGTGTGGAGTGGTGTGGTGTGGAGTGGTGTGGTGTGGTGTGGAGTGGTGTGGTGTGGGGTGGTGTGGTGTGAAGTGGAGTGGTGTGTGTGGTGTGTGTGGTATGCGTTGCTGTGATATGGTGTGGTGTGGTGTGGTGTGGAGTGGTGTGGTGTGGAGTGGTGTGGTGTGGTGTGGAGTGGTGTGGTGTGGTGTGGAGTGGTGTGGTGTGGTGTGGTGTGGTGTGGTGTGGTGTGGTGTGGAGTGGTGTGGAGTGGTGTGGTGTGGTGTGGAGTGGTGTGGTGTGTGTGGTATGCGTTGCTGTGATATGGTGTGGCATGGCATGACATGACATCTTAAAATCCAGCAAGAAATGGGAAAATCAATTTTGTGTGGTTGACCAAATTTTGTGTGGTTCCTGTCACTTTTCCATATTAACCATCCTCCATGTGAGCTCTGGTTGGTGAACAGTAATATAAATCATTGCAACTCAGACCAGCACGTGATACTGAGCATGTCACAGTGCAACAACAAGTCAGCAAAACCTTGTATCAGAGATCAATTTCATCACGATGGTGGAGAGCTATAGTGCATTTAGTGAAAAGGAGGAATTTCACATTTTTTCCTGATTTTCACAACAAAATCTCAGCAGGCATGCCCAAGTAACTGTAATCTAAATGAAGAATTATCTTCCCTTTCAGCAATATAAAAGATTAAAACAGATCTTTTTTTTGGCCTGATGGAATGGAAAATAGAGGCCAAGTACTTCAGTGACATTTACAGCAACCTCTATGATTACTGTTTGTTCAGCTAGTCTTTCTTTCACCCCCCATTTCTATTACTCTATAGTCCTACTATGTATATGAAATAGTTATTCATGCCAAACACACAAAAAGAAAGACATTTTGCTCATGGAATATTTGCCTTTATTTTATATTCACAGTTGTCTGGCAATATGAAATGGGGGGGAGTCTGATCGAGCCGGTCAAAGAGACGGGTAGCTCTTCAGAGTAGTGGGCACCTTATGTAGACTTTATGCTTACCTGACTGTGGCTGCATAGAAATGCATAAGTTAAATAAAAAGTGCTTTCAAAGTAAGAATGTCCTTTCCATGAAGTGGAGGTAAAGTATCTTTTATCTTTGTATCTCAAAGTATCTTTTTTTTTGTATTCACTATACTTGCATCACGCCCTTCTATTCACTGGGAGCTGGACTGAACTGAACACCACAAGCAAGTTTGACAGTCTGTGACACCTGGCCTCTCAAAAACAAGCCACGAATTATATAAACAGAACAATAAAAATGGCTAATGAGGCCGACGTGCTGTTAGGTGGAACACAAACGCCGAGTATGGAGGGACAGACACGGGCCACGCCGATCTGTCTTAAGAAGCAAGGTCAGGGCGAAGAGGCAGGCTTTAGGACAGGAGAGTGCCGACTTAAAGGAAGCTAATTATGGCGAGGGGCTCGGCAGGGCAATCTCCCCCTCCCACTTTTCTAAAGGACCTGTCAGCAGAGCTTCCCTTCAATTACAACATTAAAGTAATTGAACGTAATTATGATAATCATTTCCAGAGCAAGTCAGCAAGGATCGGGTCTTCTTCTTCTTCTTCTTCTTTTTACGGTGGGTGGGTGGGGGGATGCGGGGGGGTTAATTGTTCTGTAGCAGAGAAAACGGTCATCCTCCAAGAGTGAAGGAAGGCAATTATGAATATGTCGTACCAGAGGGAGAGACGTGTGTGGAGAGGATGTGTTATAGAGTACTGTGAAACCATTCAGCCAGCCCTCCTCGGTAATTTCTGGTTTTGGATTATAGTAAGGCAGTGCAGTGTTTTGGGGGCGGGGCTGCATGTGATTGGGGAGCTGGGTTACAAGCAGCAGGTTGTCCACTTGGACATGTACAGTAACGAGTCTGGAGACCACGCCCCTCCTTACCCATCATGCCTCTGTGTGGAGGAGGGAAGGAAGGAGCATTCACACACAAACATGGCTGAGGAAGCATGCTGAGTGTCACTGAAACCAATATATGTGTCTGCAAGATGTGCACCAACCACCTTACTAACTTCTCAAAATCTTGGGATAAAACATTTTCTTTTTCTTCCAGTTGCAAACTACGGCAAGGATGCATTTACATTTATTTGTTCGTTTATTTATTTAACATAT
This sequence comes from Brachyhypopomus gauderio, assembly GCF_052324685.1. Classification (NCBI taxonomy): domain Eukaryota; kingdom Metazoa; phylum Chordata; class Actinopteri; order Gymnotiformes; family Hypopomidae; genus Brachyhypopomus; species Brachyhypopomus gauderio. The sequence goes on from NC_135218.1 coordinate 4,100,693, forward strand.
GGAATAATGAATGTTGAATATATTTCATAACCACTGTTGAAAATAGTTGAATACTTTGATCTTGATTTTCAAAACATATTTATGCTCTTTCTTGAGCCAAAAGCAGAGGCATGGAAGAAGCTTCTTGTTGCCCAAAACTTCAAACAAGGAAACTTTAAATACAACAAATTCTGATTTTGTTTTTGCAAATGCTCTAGGAAACAATACTGTGAACAGAAACTTTGAGAATGCTTGGCACTGGGTTTAACCAACCTGCTAATAACTTATGCTAATTCCTGTCTGTAAAAACACTCTACATCATTTTGTCCTGCCTTCCACTCTGATATCTACACTGAGTCTCAAATGCTTCACTGCAAGTGCCTCTCAAATACCTTACAACGACTGACTCTCAAATAGCTCACAACCACTGACTCTCAAATACCTCACAAACACTGACTCTCAAATACCTCACAATCACTGACTCTCAAATACTTCACAAACACTGACTCTCAAAGACCTCACAAACACTGACTCTCAAATACTTCACAACCACTGATTGTCAAATACCTCATAAACACTGATTGTCAAATACCTTATAAACACTTATTCTTAAATACCTCACAACGACTGACTCTCAAATAGCTCACAACCACTGACTCTCAAATACCTCACAAACACTGACTCAAATACTTCACAAACACTGACTCTCAAATACTTCACAAACACTGACTCTCAAATACCTCACAACCACTGACTCAAATAGGGCTACCTCACAAACACTGACTCTCAAATACCTCACAAACACTGACTCAAATACTTCACAAACACTGATTCTCAAATACCTCACAAACACTCACTCTCAAATACTTCACAACCACTGATTGTCAAATACCTTATAAACACTTATTCTTAAATACCTCACAACCACAGACTCTCAAATACCTCACAACCACTGACTCCATCATGGAATGTACCATTCTCTGTTGCTTCAATTTACAATAAAGAGAACAACGTAATGCATAGGTGACCACACCATCACCACACAACATTAAATAAGTGCCCTTTAATGGAGTTTTCACCATACTAATCACCTACTCTATCCACAACACTGGCAGGCATGGAGTGAGGCTCTGGAATTATTGATAAAGGGGTGTGAGAGAGTAGTATATTTAAAAGCATTAATTGACTAGCCTCCTCAGAGCAGGCAGAGTGAATGACGTAGCCTGTGGCTGTCCACCACCTTGATGAATAATTCATCGGCCACGTTGAAAGAGTGGAAAGAGAGAGAGAGAGAGAGAAAGAGAGAGTGCCATGTCACATTCTTTGCTGAAGGTCCCAGTGCCACTCTGATTCTCCACCTTGCGCTTCCTTTGCTTTGAGCTAGGCTAATTATTTGCTGTGTGCCGGAGAGAGGAGTGTGGTTGAAAACAATGAGGCTTGTTGAATGCATGGCACTAGAAGCTTAATTAAAAGCAGGCATGGTTGTTATGTGTGTGTGTGTGTGTGTGTGTGTGTGTGTGTGTGTGTGTGTGTGTGTGTCTCTCTCTCTCTGAGACTACCAGTGAAGGTAATGACTTCACGGCATCTGATCTCAAGCACTCTGTTTATCATTCATGACTGTGTGTGTATGTGTGTGATGTGGGACCACGTGAGTTTGATTTTAGGTGTGTACTGGCCAGTGGGCTTCAGAGGGATTACAGGCAATCGCACCTTCGGCTTCTGGGTGCTTCTGAATGTTCAATATATCTCTGTTTTGAATGTAACCAGTTCTCCAATCGGTAAACCATATTTAGTGTTTTGGTGACCTTTTGTACTGCACAAGAATCAGGGCAGAAATGAGTCAGTATATTGAATGAATATAGCACCTTCAACATAAAGGGCTTATTGTGACTTGAATGGCTAACACTGCTTACCTCTTGTTTAGTTCCTGGGTCTATAAGAAGAGAGTTTAATACAGGGCTTTGGAGCCAAACTCTGTTATAAGACAAAAACATTTAACCCAGCATTTATCCTGGAGGTTTCCTCTCACTTCACTTTTTTTTTACTGTATGTTGTTTAAGCCGTAAGACACCTTCACAATAGATCCAGTCTTTCTTTAGCTTTGAGAAAAAAGGTTCTCTGCAGAGGAGACTCCGCTCAGTTGAGAAACACTGACTTAATCATTTCATTCTTTAACTAAATGGCCTCCATCAATTTAACAGCTAGAGCATAGGTTTTTTTGTCTCATGCATAGCACATTATATATCCAGAAAATTAATATAACAGGCATTAAATTAACTTTTCCTTCAGTGCAGTGATTTAAAGTTGTACATGTGAATAACTTAAATCACTAAACATTACATCACTGAATACCGAATGCTGTTCTTACAGTATTGTACATATTTAACTGTTAAAATATCTGAATAATTAAAACATTTCAAAGATTTATGCTGATTAATGTTGTCTCTTTGCAGTCTTGTCCACTTGGTAATATTCTTCTGATTTAGATTCCCCAATGACAACACTGTGCAACAAACAGGCTGAACCAGTCCAGACTAATGGGAATGGGAGCCAGTCCTTCAGACAAACCTACTCTCGCCCGCAGTCTGAGCTCGGTCCATTACAGCACTTGAGCCCTCGTAACGCACCGCGATTGATCTAAAGAGCGCGGGTGCATTTTAAACACCACGCTACGACATGGTGCCTCGCCGCTGCGGGAGGGAAATGTCGCCTGCGATAACTCGCTCCTCCGAGCAGATGAGAACACGACAGTCTCTGCACAACAACCTCTTCATCCCCGCAAAGTCTCCTCTCCTGTCGCCTGAGTCAAACGTCCACAAAGCGGCAGGACGGGCGCTCATCTTGGCCTCGGAAGCGCTTCTCTCTCCTGCTCCTTTCGAGCTGAGCTGAGCCTGCCTCGGTGGGTCAGCATCCATATCAATGTCCTCCCCAAGGAGGGATTCCTGGGAATTTCACAAAGCCGGCTTTGACAAATCTCGGATGAGCCTCAGGTGGGGCCTGCCAAGTCCCGCACACGTGCGCGTGCATGCACACAACCACACACACTCACACACACACACACACACACACACACACACACACACACACACACACACACACACACACACACACACTCACACACACACACACACACACACTGGCCTCTGGGCCTCTTTTGCTAATCTATGTGGTCTGAGGAGCCTGTGTCTTTCCAGTCTATGATCCCTTTATACTGTGCATGACATGAGCTTCCTTTGACTGTGCAGCACAGAGTCCTAGCACAGCTTGAGAACGCACTTAGAGCCGAAACGGAATAATATTTTATTGTCGGTCTATTGGTCTTTCTACTTATGTATCGTGTTTAACACCTACCTCTATATTCCATCTGTCCATTACTTAAGTCAAGAAGTGACTCTGACTCCAACTGATGGTTAAGTTCCCATGAGACAGAGAACTCTGAAGACATCTGGCCGTAAAAGTTCCCTACCCGTGAATACAATGACGGGGGACAAGCCTGAATGTCAGAAGCTCCAGGCCCTAACGAACAGAGGCAATGCTATCTGTTCCAAATCCCATTTTCAAACTAAAAACCAGTTTCATGACCAGGAGGGGTTTGCTATCATCCCCTGCCTGTTGGCTTGCATCTTGTTTTTTCCACACCAAATAGCCCCTTGACTTTCAGCACGTCGAATCAGTGAGAGAGATCCGACCCGGTAGGCACCGCTCGGCGTTGGCCCGTGCCCGCAGCCTCCCGAGAGCACCCGCACGGCCCGCCGTTCGCTCAATGAAGCTAACGGATCGTAGGTTATCCTGACACGTGTCGTAAAGCGTGACGACGTCATGGGGAAGTGAGTGCGGAATGAACTGTACGTCTACGCTTCTATCCGTCTATGGCATGCCGGCTGTTTTTGGACTCCGTCTCTCCCGCTGTTCTCGGCGAGACAGGAGGCAGGTGGCTGTTGCAAGTGGCACACATGGGCGTGTGGCAGTGGTGCTAAAAGAGCCCAGCTCTCAGAGTTCACCCGCTGGTGCATAATCCACAGCAAACAGCGGTGATTCCTGAGAGCCTGAGCTCGGAGGGGTTTGGACATGAAGGGCAAATCAGTGGCGATTTCACATTCTGTCCCACAGGTGTTCGGTGGTCAGGTTCTCTGTTTCTTTGCTCCCTGGATTGGCAGCACGCTCGCGTGACTGAGAGATTCATATCGAAAGAGGCAAAATGAACTCCGGTATGCTGATAGAGGGAGCAACAGATGTGGCTGTGGACCACATTATGTGAAAATTGCAGTTTTCCCCTTATTTCACGCCCTCCAGAGGGGGGAGAAGCAACAGTTATGGATGTGAGCAAGCATGGCTGGGGTTGTGAGGTGCTGGTGAGGCCAGCGCAACACATACTGCTCAAAAGAAATGAGAGCCTTAAGAAGCCGCGTGGCGGAATATCCCTTTAAAAAAGCGAACAGAACAAGACACCTCGTCCGTAAACTCATCCATTACACTTCGCATTACTCTTCTTCTCTAGAATTTTTTTGTCATTTTCTGCTGTGTTAGAGCAGACTACTGTGGTTTTCCAAACGCGTGTATGGTTTACCCCCAGGAGGGGAATAACAAAGACGACTTCAGCTATGCTATTAGTACCTATTCATCACCTGGAAACATCGCAACCTCGCACACAGCCTCCCCTCCGAGCAGGACTTGCCGTGGCGCGTGCAGGCGCTAATCCCAGGCATCCCTCATTCATCCCTATTCTAATGACGTCCTTAATGAGACCGTGGCCTCCTGCTGGGTGCGGAGGCGCTATGCCTGACCTTTAGCCCGGCGCCCTGCGGCGCCTAATGGCCTCTGTGCTTATGGCTCCAGCACATAAGCAGGATTGATCTGGTAATTAATGATCTGTGCTTACTGTGGCAAGTCCAGGACGCACGGCTCTGATTTCCGAGAGCTTTGAACGCCGTTCGTTTTGGCACGCTTTTTGAGACTTTGAGGTCCGCTCCGGCGTCGAGTACTGCCTCGTTGATGTCAGGTAAACGCCGAGTGTAGTTCTTCCCTCAGTCACGGTTGGGTTCATGTCGTAATACACAGACGCCTGATTTCGATTAGCATAGTCGCTTAGATAGAAGTGTGAATTCTCGGTTGGATCTTCGAATATCAAATTAGTTGAAATTCTAATGCGGAACGTCCAACGTGTCAGACGTAAGCAGCTTTCGCTGAATCATCAGTTCTTGTGCTGTATAATTTGAAATAAAAACGTGTATTTACGCTGTGATTAATTTGTCATGGTGAAAACCTGCAGTCACCAGCACAGACCTTTTACTTAACAATATCAAGCACGTAGAACAGAGCCTCTGCATCTCTTGAAATAATTAGTTGAACGCGAATTTTAATGAGTGCAGTGCATGTCTGTTCTTTGTCTTTCATTACGCTCGAAACCAGACTGCATTTTACATATGAATATTGACAACATCTATACTAAAAATCACTCCATGATGAGAACAGTACGAACAAAAGGGTGAATCACACAGGCGGGTTTCTCATTCATGCTCTCTCTCATGGAAATGGTACCACTGGTGGGTTACATGATTCGTGGGTAATGGGGTGGGAGACAGGGTCGGGTTGTATTTAAGGATCGGGCAGTATTAAGTTTTAATCACTCCGCTACATGAGTTTCTACTAACAGTGCCCCACAGGGTATGTCTTTTGCTTTCATGGCCAAGGGAGACAGTTCATGTTAATATTCCGAAAATCTGAATGCAAGGGAGAGGAACACAGATACACCATGAGGACAGATAGAAGAACAGAGTGAAAGCATGAACGTGACAGGAAGGGTTCACCTTAGTCAAGGATAAATACTGGTAAAGAAACACAAATTTGCAGAAATGTGATCGTTTGCAGGAGGAGACGACCAAGGCAAAGCAACGTGGGGGTGCGGTTACTTACAGACGAGGAGGCAGGGAGGCGGGGAGGGAGAGTATATCAAGCAGGGATTTCATTCCTGTCTTCCATCACAGCTTAAGGTGAATCCTTGGATGCTACACTGCATCCTTAACTAGAGCTACTCCACGGTGCTCGGGTTTAACGCCACGGCTGCATTAACGAGGCCATCGAAAAGAGCACAAATCGTATCGGAGCGGAAAGAGATATATGCCATGTTAAATATGCACATCTATATATTAGTATGCCTAGTTATGCCTAGTCATATATAACATTTTCAAATATTTGTTTGCTGTGTGTGATCACGCATCTGTGCACACATTCGTTCAAGCAAGCGAACGCAAGCACATGTAAACACAGATCTACAGGCGTTGAATATACTTATTCTGTTTTAACCATACATCAGCCTGTCTGCGTATGTAGGAGAGGCCACAGCTTCGAGAGGCACTGCATGAAGTCTCATTTTGCAGCAAGGCCACATTTGTTCGCCCAAGAACACGGCGTGGAGAGGCGATGCCGACCTGAAACCAGACAAACGGAGAGTCCGAGTCCCACAAAAGTCTGTGTGTCGTCCAATGTGCCCCATTTTACAGCACGATTGTGTGATTGTGTGAGGCACAGATATGGTCAGGTCTTACAAACGCTTTGTGATGTCTTCTCGTTTTTTTTTACTCCTCTTCCTTCAGTATGTTAATGGCCTGTTAGGCATCTTGTCATTCAAACCGTATTCAGAAGACATCTACGACGGCCCCAACTTTGACATTCTCTGCCTGAAATTAAAATATGCATTCATTTTTTAGCCCTGCCTTTCATATTTTTTTCTATTATTTTCTTCCTTTACCAAGGAGGGTTGTGGAAAATTGGAGAGTGAAACAGAATTAAATCTGTGTATTAAATCGTCAGGCGTGTGAACCTCTCAATCGATATGCTTCTCTCTATCTGTTCCAGCTGAGTGCCCGGGCCAGTGGCAAACTATTACATTATTACAAAAGCAAATCAGTCACCAGAATTAATTCTCTTGAAAAATATGACTCTTGCTATGAAGAATTAATGGCTATAAAGGAGAGAGATGTGATGCTGAATTTTCATTAGCTCACTTAGTGCTCCTCTTTTAGCATGTTCGAAGAGAGATGCTTCCCCTTATTGGATCTCATTCATCTCGCCTCAGACGCATCTCGCCGTGCAAATGATTTTTTGCACATGACAGGGGTTGTCACGTGTGATTATCGGCAATACGACCTTGTTTGCCGCACGGTGCGCGCTGAGCAAAGAGCACGAGTGTCTGGGTCCCACGTGTGTCTGCATGTGGCCGCTCTTGCTGAACGCAGTGCTGCAGTGTAACGTTCGAGGTGTCCACCAGGTTAAGCAGGTAAAGACGTCTGATTGCATCCAGAGACACGTGATGCTGTCCAGTAGTCCACAGACCCATGGTTCCGTTGTCACGGTGATAAACTTTCATCTAGTCTCAAACAATGCATAATATTATCAGGCTATTGTCATAACATTGCCCTCTAACATTGGATTAAATTAAATCCTACCAGTGTTCAGAAGTCTGCATCTTTCTGTAACAGTTTCAAAGAAATCTCTCTCTCTCTCTCTCTCTCTCTCTCTCTCTCTCTCTCTCTTACACACACTTTCTATCTCTCCCTTTCTCTCTCTATCTCTCTTACACACACACTTTCTCTCTCTCTCTCTCTCTCTCTCTCTCTCCCTTTTTACTGGAAAACACCACAGTTTTTTTGAGAATGCAAATGCCTGTTTACAGTTGTACAGTGTCGGTTTAGGGTTTGTTTGCTCTGATTATCTTAACTTTGTTTTAGTGTTAAAATTGAATTGAGTTATTAGTACTACAAAAAATCTGCATAATTTTTTTAAACCTACAAGCAGCCGGACTAATTAGCACTGACAGAATTGCTGAATTTCGTGCAAATCTTTCATGTGTGTGAAGTGAACTGGTGGTGGTCGAATCAGACACTTGAAGGAAAGAAACTCATGAGTCAATTAGTTTCAAGGTTCTTATTCTGAGAGGGTCTTATTTTCTGTCTTCTTCTTTAATCTAGAATTGGATCTTTTGCTGCGGTATTTCAGCAGTGGAGTGTTGGAGTGCATGCAGATTTCACCTCCGGACAATTGTATTTGCACATTGATCATATTTACATTCAAGCTGACATTGTTTTGGCTAGGGGGTATTCAGAGACATGATGGAACTCTGCAGATGTATGTGATAATGTAATATAATATTCGGGTGAAGGCCAGCTTCACATTTACTTTGGTGTGGTATCGTCAAAATGGGAATATCCAAGATGGAGCAGTGAGGCTGGGTTTCAAAAAAGGGCTGGACAGAAGTCAATCCATATAGTAGCTTTTCCGGCTCCATTTTTGAAATTTCTGTGGACTCTTGATTATGTTGAAAGAAGATGTGTGCTTGGTGTTGGACACTGGCACCAAATGTAATTTGGAAATGTCTAATGGGCAGCAAAAGTGCACTGAAATGCAACTGTTTACCTCTGCCAAGATTCCCCATGCCCATTTTCTCTCTCTCTCTCTCTCTCTCTCTCTCTCTCTATCTATCTATCACACACACACACACACACACACACACACACACACACACACACACACACACACACACACACACACACACACACACACACACACACACACACACACACACACACACACACACACACGCACACACACAACAGATATGTGGTAATGGCCACTTCTATCTTTCTATCTTCCTCTTTCTTTCACTCTCTCTCTCTCTCTCTCTCTCTCTCTCTCAGTCAACCTCACATGCGCATATGCAACACCCTCTTCATCAAACAGGAGTTGTAATGGTTGTATTTACATAGCCAAGGTCGTGAACTGATTTAGCTTGAAATAGAGAAAACACTGAAAATTACGACTATTACATAAGTGGCTTAAACCATCACAGTTGAAGAAGAATGATTGTGCAACACAACTTAAATGCATCTGTATCAATTAATCAGCCCCTGTGTTTCTTCACTATGCTTCACACATCTTTATTAGACCCTGAACGTGCTTCTGACGTGTGTGTATAACGTGTGTTTGCTACACAGTAGTGTAGAAAACGTCCTTTATGACAGTATACAGACCTACTGGGGAAATGTCACCGCACAGTATTACTTCTGCTTTTGTTTCTCAATTTAAGAGTCCTTCTGTATTTATTGAAAGGCTTTACTTACATCCCCTCAAAAGAAGGACGAGAGAGAAAGACAGAGAGAAAGAGAGGGAGAGAGAGAGAGAATGAGAAATGCACTACTGGTTCAGAATTTCAGTCTCTTTTTATAGTTTAGTGTCAATTTTTTCTCTCCCTTCCTCTTTCTCTCCTTCTCTCCCTCCACCCCTCTCCTTCTTTCTTCTTGTCTCTCATCTCTACCCTGCCAATACTGCATACCACTGTAATGCAAAAAATATACAGCTGTCATATTTTATTCTTCAGAACCAAATTTGTTTCATTTTATATGAAAACAGATATTACACCGGGCAGCCGATGTTCTTGACAGAAACTCCTCCCCCCAAAACCAAAACAAAACGATAAAAGCCAAACAAAGCAAAACAAACAAAATAACACAACAACAGTCCAAATCAAATGGCAGTGTTATGTATTCATGCGATGATGTAGATTTCACAATATCATTATTGTATGCAGATGCTTTAAAGACATCAATAAACCATAATTACTGTAAACAAGTAATACACCCCCTTCTAAATATTTAATATTCAGTGAATCTATAGGAGCTTCTTCCCTGATGGTAGGCCATGTGGTGTGCAACTTGGTTAGACTCCTCATACAATCAGAGGGAGAAATACACACAGTCTTTCTGCTGTTACTAAGCTGTCATCCAAATATCCCAGGATCAGATGCATGCTGCAGTATATATGGAAATCTAGTCATCTGTACAAAATTAGATTCCACAGCCATATACCCTACACATGCTGGGAAAACGGCGGGAAAAAATGATGTCTCACACAAAACCATTAAGCTCCAGGGGGACATTTTGGAGACGCTGTTTATTCAATGGAAGGAGGCTTACGTTTTTCTAAATTCTCTCCCCTGTGCAGTCACTCCATCGACCCCGCCCCCTGACCCCTTGACCCTGAGTGGCTGCTAATGACAGGGAGACAAAAGGGGCGTGAAATAAAGTGTGGGGGGGGGGGGGGGGCGCTGGGGTCGAGCAGACTTGTCTGTGACGGAGCCCTTGCGTGACTTCACCACCTTCTCTCCGCTCACAGCCGCCGCTCCTCGGATCTGGTCTGATCTTGACTGCTCGCCCTCCAAGCACAGCGAGGGGTTAGGGATGACGGGATGAAGGGATGACGGGATGACGGGATGAAGGGATGAATGGATGTCGGGATGAAGGGATGTCGGGATGACGGGATGAAGGGATGATGACATGACGGCATGACGGCATGATGGGATGACGGGATGACGTGATGACGGGATGACGGGATGAAGGGATGATGGGATGAAGGGATGACGGGATGAAGGGATGACGGGATGAAGGGATGACGACATGACGGCATGACGTGATGACGGGATGACGGGATGACGGCATGACGGGATGAAGAGATGACGGGATGACGGAATGACGGGTTGAAGGGATGAAGGGATGACGGGATGAAGGGATGACGACATGATGGCATGAAGCGATGACGACATGACGGCATGACGGCATGATGGGATGACGGGATGACGGGATGAAGGGATGATGGGATTGCGGGATGACGGGATGAAGGGATGACGACATGACGGCATGACGGCATGACGGGATGAAGGGATGAAGGGATGATGGGATGAAGGGATGATGGGATGACGGGATGAAGGGATGACGACATGACGGCATGACGTGATGATGGGATGTCGGGATGACGGGATGACGGGATGAAGGGATGACGGGATGACGGAATGACGGGTTGAAGGGATGAAGGGATGACGGGATGAAGGGATGACGGGATGAAGGGATGACGACATGACGGCATGAAGGGATGACGACATGACGGCATGACGGCATGACGGCATGATGGGATGATGGGATGACGGGATGAAGGGATGATGGGATTGCGGGATGAAGGGATGAAGGGATGACGACATGACGGCATGACGGGATGACGGGATGAAGGGATGATGGGATGAAGGGATGATGGGATGACGGGATGACGGGATGAAGGGATGATGGGATGACGGGATGAAGGGATGACGGGATGATGGGATGAAGGGATGACGGCATGATGGGATGACGGGATGAAGGGATGAAGGGATGAAGGGATGATGGGATGACGGGATGAAGGGATGACGGGATGAAGGGATGACGGGATGACGGGACGACGGGATGACGGGATGACGGGATGAAGGGACGACGGGATGACGGGAAGACGGGATGATGGGAATTGATCATCCAGAAGCTCTTGTGGTCTCGCGACAGAAGTGCCGGTGGAAGATAGACAGAAACATCACATAGTATCCTGCTGCCCCAAATGGCTGTCTGTTCCACACACACACACACACACACACACACACACACACACACACACACACACACACACTCACACACACACACACATCAGGCAGAGGGAAGGGCACTGGGTGTCTTCTGTAGGTCTGATTTCCTCTGGGAAGAAACAAATCCGATGGAACAGCAGAAAACGGCGTCTATTTGTAAAATGTGCAGCAAAGCAAAAGGTCTCTGAAGGAAAAACCAGCCCTTTGCTCTGGAGTTGCTTCTCACAGCGAGCGCCGAGGTTTCTCAGAACGGAGAAGTGAGAGATTGCGGTGTTATTTTTGTCAAAGATTATATAAGACGTGGCTCAACCCTCTCTGCTCCTGTTCTTCATCATTTCATACCACAACACAACCGCTGCGTTCATTTCCTTAAAGTGAACCCAGTAGCATTCAACTGTGCACCTTCATTTATTTCAAACGCAAAGATCCAGTAAAGGAACCCAACCTGCTACTCTGAAGCTCTTTAGACTTCCATGTATCGTCATGTAGAATTAAATGGACAAATCAACTCTGATTTGCCTTTGTTTTTCATAAGGGATGTTCGTTTGTTTATGATTCTCTACGTGGATTTGTTTAACTGCAGCCTGATGAATCACAGCATGGCCTTGAAGGTCTGACGCCACAAAGCGTCGTTCAGCTGCTCTCGTTATGAAACTAGGCCCCTCAGTAGGGGAACCCTAGCCACCGCTGACCTCTAATTACCTCCTCTAAAGCACACCGTGTTTTGAGCACTAATTAGGTCCTCGAAGCGCTGCGTAACGCAGGTGAGAGGATGCTCGGGGTGCTGAATGAAGGTGTGCTGTTTAGTATCACGTTAGACATTTGCCGTGTCAGAAGCTGTTAATTATTGTGTAATTATCATCAGTGGTAAATGTTGCTGTTATTTGCTTCAGCTTAAATGAACTCATTTAACCCTTTCAGTTGTGGGGCCCTGTTCCATTTCAGAGCTCCTTGTGGTGGTAGAACACACTCATAAGTGCTCAAAAACTCTAGGCTACTAAAAGGAAATAACTAGAAATACCATTAGGAACTACATAAACCAATAATGGCTGTTTTTTTCCTATAACATCGCAGTATTGGTTTTCTTTTGCCAGGTGGATACGGATGCAGATGGTGATGTTTGTAGACGTTCCCTAATGCCGAGCTTCTGTTCTACCCTACCACACATTACTCTGCCTCTGACAGAGGCCAGAACCAGTTTAACTAAAGCAGTCTGAAAACCACAATAAATTGCTTTCCATGTTCAGCTACCAATGTACATAATGCAGCGTTGTCCTAATGGCATGTGACTAAAGGAACTTTATGCAGCAGATAACCGAATTCCGTTTCCCTCATGCTGAGACTCTCGGTGAGGGTGGAAAGAGATTAATGGGGTAAATAAGAGGACCTATTTATAGGAACACAGACTGTTAGGAAATGACTCATTGGCTTTACTGGATGTAATTCTCGGTGTTATTAGACCAGGAAAAAAGGAGGAATCAGCAACTGTGGTTCGGCGTTCCTCCATCGCCCTGCCTGTGCTGCCGTTGTAACTCAGCGCGAGTGATGTTTTGCGGGGGCTGGTCTCGGGCCGCCATCAGCCGCCTCGTCGCTGGGACGGCCCGAGAAGGGCCCGGTGTAGTTCGGGTGATGAAACTGTACTGGAGAGATGAGAAGCTCCATAGAAACTCCCCCTCACCACCACCACCACCACCACCACCTCTTCTGCTGTGCAGTATCAGCAGTGTTGTCGGTGGGGGCTGAGACCGAGGAGGCTCATTCGTGTCTCACGGAGAGCATGGAGCGATCTGCCGTGGAGACAAACCCAGTGCTGTGCATGCCTGGCTCTGCTTGCAGGTAACCCTGCCTTGAACCCCACGCCCACGGCCGCCGAACACACTCCTCACACAATGCCGTTGAAGCTGCCGTTTGTCCAGTGCCAGCGTTGGGTAATTCAAGGCTCCGTTTGCTTTCTGCACATGAAAGAGGTCAGAAGAGTTTGGTGCTGCACAAGCTTTTTTGGGGGTCTGCTTCGCTCATGGACCTTCTGATTTCTTGGGCATTCACACAATGTACATTTGTAGTCTATTTGTAAGAATCTATCTATCAGACAAGCAGAGAGGTAACTACTGTGGATACACAACACGCAGACGCACAGGGCGGGCCACCACAGCAAGACAAAGATTTTATTACCGGGTCCCAAAGTGAATGAGCAGAGTGGAGCCAATAAGAACTGCTGGTCTACTAATGTACGACAGAGAGTGTAGTAACAGAGAGCTGCTCAGAGGACAAAGTCTTCCACACTTCAAGATCCTTCAGCTGTGAAGTCTGTAAGTGGATCCTGGCTCAGGTCCATAACAGCAATGCTGTACGCTACAGGAACACTTGAAGGAGTCGTCATTGCGGTGTTATTTATTTAGTTCGTTTATGATTTAGCCTACAGTCCTCAGTAGAATGCCATTAAAAACGATATGTTCCTTAATAATTACTCGTGTTCGTTATTTGTTATATTAAATGCTGTTTGCATCCTGTATTCTGTAAACATTGCAGTACCAGAAATTATTATGAACTTATTTGGCCGCCAGTCATGAAATTATCTTTTTTGTTGTGGTGGATCTTATTAATTTGTGAACCGAACTGCTAGAAAAACCATCAGTAGAAGGATAAACATAACCTAACTGTTTTGATATTAGTGATTTTGTTATTTATGTGTAGTCAGGATGAAAAACAGATGGTAGAAAACTTTTTATTCTGTAGTGAATCAGCATAATAACTAAAAGAAAAGCCAGCATAAATATAACAGGCTCAGTGACTTGGGTCTAGATTAATTTCATGAGTCAAGAGACAGCTAGACTTACTTATCACGCCACAGAAATATCTCGGAAAAAGACTGAAAAGTAGCATACTCCACCACAACAGAATAATGCTGATCATAAAACATATGCTAATGTGTAATACCTTCTCGCGCACCATAATACACTGAAAAATGTAAAATTTAAATTGCGGTGTAGTTCAGACTATCGTGACCAGTAATTTTCCTGATGCAAATGGAATATAGAAGACACACAGCTCTTTCTCCCTTAAAATAATGGTTTAATGCTACAATCTGAAATCTGCTCCAATCAGACATCATATCTTCAGTGTGGCAACATCAAATGCTTCTGGACCGTTCAAATTACTTCCTAGTATTACCCTGATACTCATTAGAATACCAAGAGATAGTCTAGCACTATTCATACCTGCACACCTGAATGTATGTAGACCGTTCATAAGGATGTTAGGAATGGAAAGAATATTAAGAAAATATTTACGATTTTGGCTAATTGTTCCCTGGGAGGGACGGAAAACAACACGTTTACTGTCCTGACTTAACTTCTGAAATGTAACTTTGGTTACAGTGTCCTGTGTACATACAGTATTGATGTTGCTTTAGGCCGCATTCTGATAAGCAACGTAAAATTCCTGTTGCCGATTGCAGTACCGATGAAGCAGTGGAATCCGTTATTATGCAGCATATTTTACGTAGCAGGAGTCTTGGTGCAGGTGTTGAAGACCAGTGTGCCTTGGTTTGAGAACCAGGCCTCCGTGCCACTGCGGTTCATCCACGGGAAGATGGAGTGGGTGGAGTAGACCACGGCTCTCCTCCCACTCACACCACGTCAGGCGTGTTCCTTCACGACACTCTACATCCAACTACATCAGAGAGGCACGCAAAGGCTGGGAAATGGTGTAGGGACTCAACACAGGGGAGGGACTCAACACAGGGGAGGGACTCAACTCAGGGGAGGGACTCAACACAGGGGAGGGACTCAACACAGGGGAGGGACTCAACTCAGGGGAGGGACTCAACACAGGGGAGGGCCTCAACTCAGGGGAGGGACTCAACACAGGGGAGGGACTCAACACAGGGGAGGGACTCAAAACAGGGGAGGGACTCAACTCAGGGGAGGGACTCAACACAGGGGAGGGACTCAACTCAGGGGAGGGACTCAACACAGGGGAGGGACTCAAAACAGGGGAGGGACTCAACTCAGGGGAGGGACTCAACACAGGGGAGGGACTCAACACAGGGGAGGGACTCAAAACAGGGGAGGGACTCAACACAGGGGAGGGACTCAAAACAGGGGAGGGACTCAACTCAGGGGAGGGACTCAACACAGGGGAGGGACTCAACACAGGGGAGGGACTCAACTCAGGGGAGGGACTCAACACAGGGGAGGGACTCAACACAGGCCAGGGACTCAAAACAGGGGAGGGACTCAACACAGGGGAGGGACTCAACACAGGGGAGGGACTCAAAACAGGGGAGGGACTCAACACAGGGGAGGGACTCAACACAGGCCAAGGACTCAACACTGTCTCCTTCTCTTTTGTTGCAGATGTTGGCATGACACAATGAAACAATGCACTGCAAGACAAATGCTTCTCCAAATCACCCCCTGCCATTTTTTTCATGTTTATTGTCTTTTAGAGGTAATTAGAATGTAATTTCAACTTCTGTCACTAGCAGCTTTCATGGGCCATGCCTTCCTTCATTTCTGTTCTGAGATAACAGAAAATAAAGAGAAAAAAATGACAGTTGGAGATGTTTCATTAATTTTTCTTTGTACTATACAGTATATATATATATATATATATATATATATATATATATATATATATATATATATATATATATATATATATATATATATATATATATATATATATATATACTGATTTCTTAATGGTCATGGTAATTGTAGCTTTGCTTTTCCATGGTGTTCCTGTCCCTTTTTCCACTGACATGGTGAATCTGTGGTGTCCCCTGTCAGTCTCATTTGTCTTCTTCCAGTGTCCATGTTTACACTGTCCGCCTGGCGTCTGCCCAGTGCTGAGTTTGAGGGATTACTTACACTGTCTTGCCAGCGTGCAAATACAAAACATGCGGAATATTCAGCATCCATTTCCATAGTCAGCAGTTCTTATGATAAGATTTTTTAAGTAAGAGAGAGAGTGTGTGTGTGTGTGTGTGTGTGTGTGTGTGTGTGTGTGTGTGTGTGTGTGTTTGTGTGTGTGTGTGTGTGTGTGTTTGTGTGTGTGTGTGTGTGTGTGTGTGTGTGTTTGTGTGTGCGTGTAAAAGAGAATAAGTGCATGCCAGACCATGATAGATTAAAAACATCTCAACACCAAGATGTGTTAGGTTTATTATAATGTTTTAACTCAAATATGACTTAGTAAGTGAGAGGAGTAGGGAGAGAGAAAGCGATAGATAGATAGATAGATAGATAGATAGATAGATAGATAGATAGATAGATAGATAGATAGATAGATAGATAGATAGATAGATAGATAGATAGATAGATAGATAGATAGATCTAAAGTTATGACTCTCAACAGTGACTTGGACACAAACATGGGATCCTGACAGTAACCTCAAACCACATATTAACAGTGCAATGCAATGCAATGATATAAAATCATCATATATATATTTTATATATGCAATGATATAAAAATATTGTATATTTTTGCCTGAGTGAACACAACAATTACATTTATTTTTCTGTCTAATGT